>NC_053130.1:30957428-31257428 GCF_010015445.1 Perca fluviatilis | reverse complement strand
AGGCAAAGAAAATTTTATTTTGGATAGAAATATTGATTTATTAAAAAATAGAATTATTAAAAAACAATGTAACAAAGTAGTACATTTTAGAAATCAAAGACAAAGCAGTAGAGCCATATGGAGCAAAGTTGAAGAAAAA
Source organism: Perca fluviatilis (assembly GCF_010015445.1). Taxonomy (NCBI): domain Eukaryota; kingdom Metazoa; phylum Chordata; class Actinopteri; order Perciformes; family Percidae; genus Perca; species Perca fluviatilis. The sequence continues at coordinate 31,257,289 of NC_053130.1, read as the reverse complement.
AAAAAAAATTGTCCATGTTAAATCCAAGGGGGTAAGCTTCGCTTCAGAACTCGAACCTCCGATGGCGCCATTTTTTTGCTACAAAGGTATCACCTCCTGTTAGCATTCCACTGACCGCCATTTTTTTTTTTACGTCACTTGACTGCGAATAACTTTACATCTGAAGCGTTTAAAGACTCTATTTGTCTATTGTTTAGTTCTAAAGAAACACGACAATGTATAAAAGGCTCCATTACCTTGTACCTCACGTTATGGCTCCGTAGCAGACGTTTTTGTAAAAATAGGCTAACGATTGTGTCATAACCAAGTGACTTACTGTCGCACAGTAGAGGAATTACCGTATAGTACAGGAGAAGCTTGCAGGCACTTTCGACTTACATTAGCTGTTTAGGTTTAATTGCTAATGTTAACTAGCATGCTAGTTAGCAATAATTAGCCTGTGCCTTTGTTATCTCCTTACATAAACCTACACTCTCCGTCTCTGTAAGATTGGGAATGATTGAGATTTCTCTTGGCACAGCTACCAGAAGACTTACAACTTTCAGACAGGTTGCTCACGTCACATTTACGTTGTCTCTCTCAGTTGGAGGCTGCGCAGTAAAGCAAGGGATCACCGCAAAAGTGCTTCTAATATCCTTCACTGGTCTCCGTCCAGAGCAACGGGATCTATTGGTCCATTATATATATGTCAATGGTTAAATCCCGACTCAAATATAGTCTGTCTCAGTAGTTACCTGCTAGGCTAGCCAGGCTAGATGTTTCCCCTGCCTTTAGCTAAACTAACAAGGCTAATCACCTCTCGGTTCCAGCTCTGTACTTAGCTCACAGACATAAGAGAGGTATCAATCTTCTTATCTCACTCTTTGAAAAAAAGTATTTAACAATTTCTTTGAACCTAAAACAGTTGACAGTTCTCACAGCAGAAAGAACTAAGTACAAATCCTTGAACTATAGCATGTGTATGTAGCTGTGTCAAGGAAAATCTATTTTTTCATTCAAGTACCCCTGACCAGCACAAATAATTTTTGGTAGAGAAAAAAAGCCTTGAAGCCATCGGTTTCTGGTTTACTAAACAACAATATTGTAACTGAAAAAACACTTAAGTGCTACATTTTAAATGTTTAGAATTAGGAATTATGCATGACTCATTTTTTTAAATTAACTTTTTAATGAAATCTTACGTACCCGCTGGGGTATGCGTACACAGGGTTTTTCCTGGCTCAGAGTGGGCCTTTGGGGACACGCATATGAAGGCAGTGTGGGGGTCCTCCCATGATTTAGGTCAAGAAAAACACAAAATGATGGTGGCAGTTAAAAATTTAAAATATAATGGAATATAATGCAGTAAAGAAAGTGGGCTTTGGCATCCGACTACACTTGACCACAAAGTCCAGTTCACTTGATTAGTATAAACGGCTTAACGGAAACTCTTTTCCAAGGTTTTGCCACGCTTTTCCTTTGGCGCTGGCTAAAACGTCTTTGGGTGGCGCCAAAACTTTCCCTATGCAGGAAAAACCCTGCATACCCCCATTTGAGAATCGCTGTGTTAGTAGGCGTTAGGCACTTGTTAAGAAAGACCCGGGGTTTATTATCAACTTTTCCGACACCGTTGCTAAACATAGTTTCCTGCAGGCCCCTGGTACTCTGCACCTGAGGGTGTTGAGGGACATTAACCCGCTGTTTTTGTTCTTTTAGGAGTCAACCGTGTTAATAATCAGAGTTCTGGTTTCATGGGCCACCGGCTCAGTTAGTATTCAGCACCCTGATTGGAATAACCACTGGTCCATTAAACTGCTGACAGAGACTGATATACAAGGTCAACTAGAGAGAGAGAGAGAGAGAGAGAGAGAGAGAGAGAGAGAGAGAGAGAGAGAGAGAGAGAGAGAGAGAGAGAGAGAGAGAGAGATGCACGGAGGAGGAAGGGACAGGGCAGGATCTGTGCTATCGGATAAAGAATGGACACTTGTACGCAAACTCCAGCTACACACACGTTAAAACACAAATCCAAAGGTTGTACTCACTGGCGGGTGTTTTTAATTAAGATTAGAAAAAATCGAATTATGAGGTCAAGGGCACAGATTACACTTGTTTAACCTGGATCCAAATATTAATGAACAGTAGACTATATCAATCTCAGTCTGGTGATTTAAGGAGGATGGTTGTTAAAGGAAAAGTGGAAAGTGCTTGAATAGAGAAGTCCCTCCCCTTCTGGTGTCCCACAAGGATCCTTATTTGGGAGAAAAAAATATGTACGGTAGTCAACAGCAAGAGACAAATATTTTTTTCCTCATCCTGATTGTGCCATGACATAGGATACTTGCCAATTTTTAAAAGTTTTTTAAGTCAACAAAGTTGCGGTCTACTAAGTGGACTACATCTCTTGTCTCACACAATGTACGTCGCCTTGCTTGCTGGCTAGCTAAATTTACAAATGTATGTGTAATTCGTGGGAGATTTCAAACTGGATAAAAAATGTTGTTGTCTGTCTCTAGCTGTTAACTACCGTATTTTTATTTATTTTTTTAGGGGAAATTTTGTGGAAAATCAGGTTGTTTGACATCAGAGCCATGGAAACGTGTGAATGTAAAATCCAACATGAGCAGTAACTAATGGAGTGGAGGTACAGCTTGACCCTGCACAAACTCAGGTACTGAGTCACCAATTACACTTCAGTTAGGAGTCAGAAACTTCATGGTGAAGGTGATCGTGAACGTACAGTAGAAGTTGTATATCTTGTGTGTGTGTTTAAGAAAATGTTAAGAACATTTTTGTCTGTTCAAACACAAATCTCAAAAGTGCTAAAACCTGTTTGACAGTCATTCAAACAGTAAGCAAGCAGGCTCTGGGGCCCTGGAGCAGTTACTGCTTTGCCTGGTTGATAATCACACATTGCAACTAACTTCCTGCCAAGTCTAAAGAAGAGTGAAAATAGATGAGTTTAACAATATTTGCTAATTGTCTCCATAAAGTTACCATAAGAGAAAATAACTGGTAAAAAAAGACCCTGCAGACTGACTTTGCAGACAGGAGTTTGGTGGCTTTTTCATCAGGCAAAATGCCCTTTATATCAGGTGAGCATCCACTGAAATATTACATACTTTATAAATGCTCATATTCAAGTGCAAAGAAAGTGAAGTGGTTTACAGTTCAGATTGGTTTGGAATAGAGAATATATAATATATAAGAGAATATATTTTAGTAGGCCGACACAGAAGTTAGAATCTCCCTGGTTCCCTAGGCATTTTATAGATTTATAATTGTTGCAGAAAATAGCTCTGAGGCAAACAAAAGCTTATGATACTTGCTCTCTTTGTTCAGCAAGATCATCTTTACAAATGAATACCACTTTTATGATCTTTGAAGCGTAAATGCAATCGCCAGAAGTAAAAAGCGAACATTAGGCTGTAAACGAAGTACACCACGGTCGCACCACCTCTAGCTTCCAACTGACTTTGTGTGATCGGTTTGATGACGTTTGTAGACTCATTTAGCCACTTGTTAGCAACCGCCTTTTTTTTTTTTTTTTTAAACGTGTACAAGCTTTAAAATCTAGGAGTGGGGTATTTACTGATGTATTTTATGTCGTAGAACAAAATATTAAAAACTCTTAACTTTGTTTTAACAACAGACATTATTTCAGACATCTAACCAAAAACCCATTGACTGCCAGTCGAGGGAACCGGAAGTGCAAAAAATGCTAACTCGTGTCCGGGTTTTAGGACACAAGTTTTTTTTATACTATAAGCACGAGCTACAAGACATGGATCATTAGCACAGAAACAATGTCACACATGGAGACCCGAAAAAAATGATTGTAATCCAAAAATCAACGACTAACTACAGCCAACAGAATAAATTAATCTCTCGGTGCGGGACTTCAAAGGTTCACTTTAGCACGTTGTATGTATGTATGTATGTATGTATGTATGTACACACACACACACACACACACACACACACACACACACACACACACACACAGATTGGTAGTGCTACCTTTTCTTAAAATCTAGACCACATTTTACTTAACCCTCCTGCTTCCTTATGCAATCTCAATGTTTGTCAAAAGGTTTTCTCTTCACTACATTTCTTTACTAACCTTAAAGGGGATACGTTCAAGATTTGAAATCCACAGTTTGGGTAATACAGTTGCCAGCACTTTTAAAGAGCACTAAATAACATTGTGTTTTGTTTAATCAGGACTCAAACTAAAAATGTAAAATTAAAAAAGAAACACAAAAAAACGGTTACGTAATGTACAGTTTAAACAAACAAGATGCAATGTGGTAATTAGATGTATGTTTGACCTTTTGGACAGAGCCAGGCTAGCTGTTCCCCTCGCTTGTAGTAATTATGCCTAAATCTCAGTTTAGCTTGATGTTTAAGCCCTGTCAAGCTAAATGATCAGCTAAACTCAAAAATATGGCAGTGGTCATTTTGTTCCCAGCTTTAGAAAAAAAGCAATCCCGTAAAATAATGAATGTCTTAAAGACTCTTCTTTTAAGAAGACACTAATTGGGCAAATTTCAACTTTGATAATCTGTTATTTATTATTTAAACTGTTTTTGTCCAAACCAAAATGCCACCTTTGTTTTGGCAGTGAGGCGTTATTATGGATCCCAAGCAACTTCTAGGCAAGTCCCGCCCTATGAAGCAGCCTGATTGGTTGGGGTTAGGCATTGACCTAGAGTAGTTAAGGTTAAGATAGCCAACTGGTCAGGGGATAGGACCTGAACAAATCGGGTTACATAACCTTGCTTAAGAATGGATGTTCTATGCTATTGAAGGGCGGGTCTTACCTAGAAGTAGTGTGGGTTCCATAATAACGCAGCAGTGAGTGGTGTCAAGAGTTGAGATTGCATGGAAGCCAAACTGAAAAAGTGCCTCTCAGTCATGCACTACCAGGTATGTACTTTTGCTGATAAGACAGGCCCCATTAAATAGCCTGATTTTTGAATAGCATATCGTGTTGGCATTCACAGCATACAATAGAGAACAGCATGAATTGTTGCCCTTTTATTCAAACTACAAAAAAAAATGCAAAATGCAACCATATTTCTAAATACTAGCAAGCTGTACGAAGACTAAACTACTTTTCATCTATTTAAAAAAAAAAAAGTCCATGCATGTCTCAGAATATTGTATTTATGGACTACACACACACACACACACACACACACACACAAATCCATTTTGCAAACACAGCATGATTTATTTCTATTATTTTTGTACAGCTAAAACACAAAACTTTCATTATTTCAGTCAAAAGTGTAGATTCAGAGCGGTAGACGCTTTGGCTGTGTCTCAAACCGCCTACTACTTCAGACACTTAGTTTTAAGTATATATTGTAGATAACGCAAAAAGTCAGTGCACTGAAAGTACCCGGATGACCCCCTGTCAAAAAGTTAAGTGTGGAACGATGGGCACTACGTGCACTAAACGGGTGCCATCTTGACGCAGCGGAAAGGGGAGGGACCAGGGACGTCGACCGGTAGCTGATTGGACAAACGCGTCACATGGGTCTGGCTTCTCCCAGAATTCACAGCCGAGCATAATGGTGGCTCATTCAGAATACGATCTTGTATTTTCCGAAAATAGTTAACCAAAACGTGTTTCTGAAAACCTTTTTAGCGAGAAATAGGCCATGCAGTTGCTGAATCTGTCTTCATTTCAGATCAACAAAGGTCAGTTTAATAGATTTTCCTCAGATTTTGAGTGGCGGCGGGACGAGCCGACCGCTCGTCATTTCCGGTAAGTGTTTTAACATAAGTGTTCCGTTTGGGACAACACTAACCATCCAAAGTGGGCACTACGGCAGTAAGTGGTCAGTGCACATTAGCAGTATACTGACAGAAGTGTGCGGTTTGAGACACAGCCTTTCTGCAAGGTCTAGAAGTGTGTACACCTGCTTTTATTTTTTTTTACTTTTATTTTTCCTACCTTCCTCTTCTGTCTTCCTTCTCTCTCTCTCTCTCTCTCTCTCTCTCTCTCTCTCTCTCTCTCTCTCTCTCTCTCTCCCCCCCCCCCTCCCCCCCTCTCCCTCTTTGCTCTGTGTGTTAGTCGGTTGCCAAGTGCTAAGAATCTGGGGAATGCAGGATTGCTATGTTCAGAGAGAGAGAGAGAGAGAGAGAGAGAGAGAGAGAGAGAGACTGGACATACTGTGAATGCACTAACAGTGACGTAAATATAATTTCCTAAAGCATTATGTTCTGCATTGTCAAACCATCCATTAGGCTTTTTTACAATAGGCTAGCTGGATTTAAGAGCATTCCTAATACAGGACCACAAGTCAAGGGCTCTCAAGGCTTCAAAGGATTACTTCAAGGGCATAGCAGAGGTTTGTCATTTCAGTTAGTATCTTTCAACTCTGATTTTCTTTCGGCCACTTTGTACTGGAGTTAAAGCAGACTGACCATTTTCAGGCGCAGAGGTGAAGTAAATACTAAATTATGACAGAAATCCAAACACAGGAAACAGTTAAACTAAACTTTTGCTAAGGGCTTGAACAAAAACAATGGTGTTTGACGCCTGTACTAAGCTAGCTATATGGGAAACGGCTGTTTACGTGCGCACGATGTGTGTCCACACTATTGTGTTAGGGCTGTTTTTGTTAAGAAGGAAACCTGTTAGATTAGCTTAGCACAAAGACTGGAAAAGGGGAACCCGCTAGCTTGACTCAGTCCTAAGGTAACAAAATCTGCCTACCGGTTAGCAAGCGGTTAGCAGTAAGGGAGGTTTACCTCCCTTAACCACTATGTATAATTAGTGTCACAGAGCTGCTAGCGCTACCATTTTCCACCAAAATTAGTGCATATATGCAGGTCTGTTAAACGCGGAAAAACACGCTTAAAAATAGTCAATAAACTCCTTTCCTATTGCCAGTAGATGAGCAAGTCTCTATTTTCTTTCTGGGGTGTCAAAGTCCTTTGTCCATTTTAATGAATGCCATTTGTAACATTTCCCACTAAAGACAAAAGCCAGATGTTAGTGGGTTTTTTGTCCAGTGGGAAAGAGGCTAGAGCAAAGACGTTTGTTGCAGTTGTTGGGACTACAAAAACACGTCCACACGCAGTTTTACAGTAGTGTTACAGCTTGGAGCTTCTTCCCCCACCAAAAGATCTTTAGCTGAATGCAGACACACACAAAGCACATTAACGGGACGACAGACAAGATTTGTTTTTGGCTGTCGTCAAATTACTCACGCCGACGTTTGTCAGTTTAACCTGCGGAAGCGGCGATCCGTTCCGACTAAATGGAGAATCTGAAAATGTTATTTTGCCAACCCGGGTGTCAGAACAGGGTCCCTTTCATTTACAACATTAGCAGACTCTGTATAGGATTGGCTCGGGACATCGCTACTGAGCACTCTGGACCTGCTCAATCATAACATGCTCTAACCCGCCTCTGCTAGGATGTTGGTCAGCTAAAATAGACAGGTTACATCCCATCCTGGGTAGTAGCCAATGTCAGGAGCTCCAAGTGGCTTTGCAATTCACATTTCATTTAGCTGTAGTACATTACAGCTAAATAACCCAGTAAAAAGCGCTGCTTGCTTTACAGTAGCTTGACACTTCAGTCCTTTGTTAGCGAAGGAGAGGGAGGGAACGGGGGAGAAATGACATTCCTGTCTTTATCTCTGCACAGGACACACGTGATTACATGCTCTCTTGCTCTCCAACTCTATCACACACACACACTCTCTCTCTCTCTCTCTCCTCTCTCTCTCTCTCTCTCTCTCTCTCTCTCTCTCTCTCTCTATTAGGGTTGGGCATCGAGAACCGATTCCTAATCGGAATTGTTTCAAAAATTACGATTCCATCGGAATCGTTTCTTTATTGTAATCGTTTTGGAATCGTTTGGAGGATTTGGTTTCAAATCCGATCATCACATCCCAATTTAACACGCGCAAGTTTGGGTTTCCGTAGCGGCCAGGTGCTTGTTGTGTTGCAGCCATGGAGAACAGTAAGTGGTGCTCTAGTGTGGCTTTATTTTACGTTGAAAAAGCTGTAAAACCGCAAACCACCTTTGAATCAAAATAAAACTTTCCTCTTATTTGTGAAAATAGGCATGTGACCCGTTTCAACTCCACCCCTCAAAGAATCGGAACCGATAAGAACCGGAATCGAAAGGAAGAATTGGAAGTGGAATCAGAATCGTTAAAATCCAAACGATGCCCAACCATACTCTCTATCACAAACGCACACGTTATCAAGAGCAACTTGTGAGGCCCATGCCATCCTTCAAACGTGTGTGTGTGTGTTTGTGTGTGTGTGTGTGTGACCAGGAAGTGAGCGTTTGGGTTGGGGGAGCAGGGTCAGAAAGGGCACTATGGGAGTCCTCCACATTCATCTGTGTGTGTGAAGAAGTAATTAGATTGGTGTGTGTGCATATGCTGAGCTGTGGGAGTGTGTATGATGGCTAAACAGAAAGGCTGGGTTGTGTTTACATGGTAAATATGTATGTGTGTGTGGGCTGGGAGTTAAGGTTGTGGAATGTCACATGCTGATAGAATGCTTACTGGACAACAAAGCCAGGGAAAGAAAACCTATTGGAAACCATTAACTCTGCTGGTCAGTGCTCAGCACTAAGTCTGCACTTTAAAACCGAAAGAATGAAGGCTACTCTCTAACACTGAAGTGTATATGGGCAGGCCTTGTGCACCAACCTGCTGTTCTTGGGTTGCAGTGGTATTCAAATTCCAATTATTAAAAAAACAAGACAAAAGAAATCTTTTTAAATTCATCAGGAGAAACCTTAGTTTCTATCAAAATTATGATTCTCTTGCATCTCAAAAATAAAGACTGGGGGGGAATCCTCCAATTTGTAATGGACAGCACCAGTATCATTTTCCAGTCATCCTGTACTTTTGTTTGATGGATAATTCCTCTCCAGCAAGAACTGGGTCTGCAAATCTGAGAATAAGAACAGACGGCAGATAGTGAAAGTGACACAGACAGGATGCATTCACTGTAGAGGAAGGTCACCATGTTGGAAGTGGGACAGAAGCTATTTTTTTTTTTCTTTTCAGGAGAGTTATGTAATTCTGTTCTTTTAGGTCAGTACTGTATGTCGGTATCCATTCTTGTATTGTTATATGTTAAATATCTTGGTGATCATAACATATTCCAATGATGTTGATGATTTGTGTGTGTTTGTTTATTCCTAGGTGCTGTATCGTCTCCAGGCCGGTTGGCAGTCAGGGCTACTGTAAACATCCTTGACTGGAAGCTGGTGTTAGGTTCTGGGGCTTTCAGTCGGATGTTTGCAGCAGCCAACTGCTAGTACCATCGCTACGCTTCACTTGCTGTATATGTCACGTAATATGTGTGAGGTCATTGACACCACCATTGGCACACACCTGTACTGTAAGTATAGTGACTGGTAAATCAGAGAATAGTTACGGAAGACAGTGCCCCTCGGGCCAGTCACAGGCGCGTTATGATGGATCCCACGCAACTTCTAGGAGGGACCCGCCCTTCAAAGCAGCCCGATTGGTTGGGGTTAGGCATTGACCTCGAGTAGTTAATAGGGGTGGGTAAAATAATTCTTAGATGCATCGCGATTCTCTCTAGAATGATTTGATGCTCGACTCTTAATCGAAGAAAAATAAATGTTTTTTTATTTAAAAGTTTTATATATATATATATATACACATACATACATACATACATACATACATACATACATACATACATACATACATACATACATACATATACACACACACACACACACATGATCTAATAAGACATACTTGAAATAATCAGGCAAAACACATAAACGCTGTTCATCTACTTTATCACATCTGACCACCTCATGTTTCATGTTCTAAGAAGCCAGTTATCCACCTTCAAACATGACTGAGCCTCTGACATGGAAGATTACTGTGAGAGAAGGTGACTTGCACAAGCATGTTTAAGGCTTAAGCATGGAATGACTACAAAACAAAAACCTCAGTAAACAAAACATTTCATTAAAACTTGTGTGACAAATATGTCAAAATCTAAGCTTTGTCTAGGAAGTGATTAGCAAACTCTGAGTAGCAAACTCAGAGTTATATGTATATTTTTACCTAAAAAAAAACGTAAACTACGTCTAAATTTCAAACCGAGCTACTGAATTGTAGTTAAAAAAAAAAAATACATTAATAATTCCCAGTGACTTAGGCCTGGTGGGGGAAAACTAAGGCCCGGTGGGCCACCAGGCTTGCAATACACTGGGGTGAAATCCCTGGAAGATATCAAAAAATGGTAAGATATAAAAGATAATTAGGTCAAAAGAAAATGATGGTTTTACACAAGCTGGGTTTTATTTTCATATTTCGGCCTCAGTTATGATAACGTTGTCCTTACCAAGTATTGCTGCAGCTATCAATTATTTTAGTAGTCGAGTATTCTACCGATTATTCATCGATTAATCGGATAAGACATACTTTTGCTTGCTTTAATGAAGAGCAAAAGTAAACAGTGGTTTGTTTGGCCAACATGGCATCGTGGTGTGCTATCGCGAGAACGTGCCGTGCTATCGCGAGAACAACGTCAAACGTGTGTAAAACACGACGGTGACCAACGTCACACGCTTAGGAAAATAATAAACTGTTGGGTTTAGGAAAGAAACATTTGGGAAGGTTTACATTATTTTTTTATTTTTTTAATACAAAAAAAACAGTTGAAAAATGCCATACGCGGGACGTGATCCTGGCTTTCCTGGGTGAAAGTCCTGTGTTTTACCCATCCGTGGTCTTGCGTCCTTTCATACTACTCGTAACGGCGAAAATTCACACGTAATGTAGTTCAATGGCGGCCGAACGGCGTTGATAAACACGCCGCTAAAAAAGCGTCCTTGATAACACGCCAAAATGGCATACGAATTGGCGTATCATACATTCGCCACTTGATGAGATCAGTCTGGTTTTGGATTTTATACCGGACGCACCAGGCCAGAGCTCCCTCGTCCGCCAAGTCTGCCGGGTGACGCGAAACCGGGGGGACACCCGCCGGACTCGGCGGATGGACTCTCCTCTCCACTAGCAATCATAATGATTTTACGTTAAATGATACACACAGTTTAGCAACAAAACAAAATGCTGTGGGAACATGAAGTTTTTTTCCTTTTTGGTTTTGTCTCACTAACCTGGAAAAAGTGTTTAAACAATAACGTTAATACGGTGTGTCAGGGGAATACAACGTCTCCTGCAGCGGGGAGTCAGAATAAAACGGCCGTGCTAAATGGAAGGGGGACGTAATTTAATGTAGGCTACTGACGTACAACCACATCACGCAATCTAAAGTTATTTTATGAATGAAATAAACCTATTGCATACCTGAGGGCCAATTCGGGGTCAGTTTTGAATCCTTTACAATCCCGTGATTGTCTCCATCTGTTGAAAGCCCAACCGAGTGTGTGACTCAGATTTTGTCCGTTGTCTTTCATTTCCCCTATCATAGTCCCAATCAATTCTGCTTGAATGAACTCGTGCGCCGATATTGACAAAGTGAAACTTAATCTAATCATGGGGGATGACGCAACGCACAGCAGAAGTAAATGTGTACCAACGAGACAAAAGCAAAAATCGCAGAAGAAAAACTAGGAGGAGGATAAGGAATGTGGTTCCAGGAAGAAACGGCTGGCAGTGATAGTTGTCTCTAGTCAGGCCCTTCAGTTCCCAGTGGACGGGAGCGGCTTCATCCTCTCCGGAGAGACGAGGACAGGGAAGGGGGCGGGGGGGTGATGGAAGGAGAAGGAAAAAGCGATGTTTTTCCTGACTGAGAATGGGCCTTTGGGGGGACTACGCACAACAGGAAGCATTTGTGGACTGTGTACAGTAAGGCAGGGAGTCTGTGTTACCTTATTTGACAGAAAAATATGCATTTTCCTGTTATTTCTGACAATTTGATTAAAAAAAATGTAAATGAAACCCCAATTCCACCGGGAGAGTCCGGTACAGCCTGAATCTGGACGACAAAACTGAGCTTATCTGTCATATTCAACTTTATGTTCTGCTTGTGCGGTTTTATTTAAAATTTATTTTTCATTTTGGTGCTGGTGATTTTGGTGATTTTCCTTTTAGGGCTGGCTAAAACCTCTTTGGGGGGACCGCCAAAAATTCATCCACACAGGAAAAAAAAACCTTGGAAAAGGATAAAAGAAAAGGAGCAAGATCGGAGAAGGAGATTGGAGGGACATTAGGGTGAGGAAGAACATGCGGGAGAAGAAGGTAGAAGAAGAAATGGAAGGAGACACAAATGGTTCACCCTGAATAGTTTGGTGTTTATTTGTCTCCCCCCCCCCCACCCCCCCCCCGTCATCAGTAGGAGCTGAAGGGAAATGGGTGTAACATACACTACAGGACCACAGACAGGGAAGGAAGGAAGGAAGGAAGGAAGCATTCTAATATTACAGACTCCCCCCACCCCTCACATTCATCATATCATGAATGAAAACATGCTGTGCTTCTTGCAGTTTCTGTCTAAACAGTCTCAGCATTCCTTCTTTGGTGCTGGAAAACCCAGGAAATAGAGTTGAGCTCTCCAAAAGCTTGTCTGCATGGAAAGAGGCAGTCGAACCAAGCAGCTTATGATGCAGCAGTATATTTTTTTGCAGCTACATTATTTGCAATGTAACTTAACACCAGTGTCAGTTTATTTGAAAAAGAAAGAATCCATCAGATTTCCTGTCAAATCTGTCTCAGTAGGGGAAAAACGGATGTGGGTATAGAGGTGTGTTAGTTGGTAGGTCTACATACACGTATGTGGAGGTTTATGCCTCGACGCAGAAGGTCCAGGGTTCAAGTCCGACCTGTGATGATTTCCCTTTCTCTCCTCTTTCATATCTAGCTGTCCTATCAATTAAAGGCGGAAATGCCCCAAAAAATAATCTTGAAAAAAAACAACTGGGAAAATAAAACTCACCTATAAGCAGGGTTATAGGTGTATAGAGGAATTTTTTGTTAATTGGGGTTTTATTTACTCAAGCATAATATATTTTTTTTGTTTATCAAATTGTCAGAAATAACGGGAAAATGCTAGCCTAGAAATCTTAGACGCACCCTAGCGGCAGCAAATGTAATTTGCAGCCAGGGGGGGTCTAGGCACTCTCCGTTGGCTTGCGAGCTGGAAAGATCAAACTCTGGTCAGGCCAATCACATCGTGTATACTGTTCCCTGCTGAGAACAGCGGTCTTCTGGAAGACTTGGAGTTAAGCTTTTCTTTGAGAAAAGAACAAAGAACGGCACTGAAGTCATTCTTAAAAAAAGGAAGATGTGTTCGGAGTTTTGCCGACCGGATACGGCAAAAGTTTAATCTATCAACTGCCGTGCTCTGCCTGGTTGGAGCGCTATCCTATTACGTGCAGAGGAAATTTGAAAGACAACCGTTTATCCCGCCCCTCGGATTGAGCCCTGTCAATGGTGAGTTCCCAGACCCAACATCTTGATGTGGGTCTGGCTTGTCAGGCTAGGAAAATGCCCTTTCTGAGCCAGGAAAAACCCTGTATAAGCATGGCTAGACACCACTTTTACTATTGCAGTTCCCAATCTGGGGGTGGAGGGTCCAGAGAAGGTCGCTAGACTGTTTATTAAACCCAAAGAACTGGAAGTGTAATAACCTCCATATATGTATGTATATAGTGCCACCTCACTGTGTTTATTAGGGGCCCAATCCTGAGGGGGCATGGGAACCGCATTGCCTTGCAAACTGACTCTATTGTTTTCGCTAGGATTTTTATTATTATTAGGGCCCTAGCGCCGACATCGGCGAAGGCTCAAAAATGGCTCGCCAGCGCCCCTTACAACACTTTAAAAATTGAGGCCCCGCAGTACGTTTCACGTAGACATATACACTCACCTAAAGGATTATTAGGAACACCCTACTAATACCGTGTTTGACCCCCTTTCGCCTTCAGAACTGCCTTAATTCTTCGTGGCATTGATTCAACAAGGTGCTGGAAGCGTTCTTTAGAAATGTTGGCCCATATTGATAGGATAGCATCTTGCAGTTGATGGAGATTTATGGGATGCACATCCAGGGCACGGAGCGCCCATTCCAGAACATCCCTAGACCTGGAAGACACCCCTAAATGCATTGAAGCAGCTGTCATGTGATTGGTTGATTAGATAATTGCATTAATTAGAAATCTTACAGGTGTTCCTAATAATCCTTTAGGTAGTGTATGTATCATGTCAAGATGTACAAAAAAGCTCATTGGAGCCATGTCCTAAACCCAACAGCAAGTCGGCCATTTTGAATTGATTGTACGAAATTAGTGCGTTTTTGGATATTTCCACGTCCCACACGGACACACGCGTACATACAGATACGTCTTGCTTTATTACATAGATGAATGGGAAATTTGTTATTGCAATTCACTACAGACTTTGGAGCTCGCACTTAGTGAAATTTCCTGACATTTGCCTCTCCGCCTTCGTGCATTGGGTTCTGCTTTTGCGTGCTGCGCTTTTGTGGCCTCCGCAGGTCATCAGGGGCGACTTGCCCCAGGGGGGGACTCACGCCGGGGGGAGGCTTGGACCTTTTTTTTTATTATTTATTTATTTATACTGTCAAACTGAGAACTGCTAAACTGTGTTTCTTTGTTGTTGAACAATGAAAATACAAATCTATTCTAGATAAATCATTGCAGTCAAAGACAAAATATATTTCTGACACAATAATCTTTACTTTATCAGACTTAATCTAATATTTTCTATTGAATGAATGAATAATTTCATCTTTTCAAGCCTAAAAGCTCAAAGATCATATGAATATGAATATGCAGCCTATGACTGAGTGGTTGCAATTAGACATTGCTTTGTTTTTAAGGGTCACAGACCAACTAAATGTTGGGAAGCAGTGCATGAAAGGTATGTTTTACATAGTTCTTCCTTAATTTGGTTGAACTGTTTTAAAAAACAGTGTGTGCCAAACAGAACACAGATGTTAGATGTTAGTGTAAATTGAACCTAGGTCTCCTCGAAAACAAACCAGATCCAGATCCACTGTCTGTGTTACTTCACACTGGTTTCTGTTCTGAAGACGTCCTCAGGTCTTGAATGTTTTTTTAATTAATTTTTTTAGAATATTAACATTAATGTCAACTATCTTCATACATATACGGTGTAAAGTTGCCCTTTTGATCTCTGAGATCCAGGAAGTGTAAACATCCTACACTCTCGGCGTCTGCCCCCTGGTGGCCGGGAGTGGGAATGTTTATACTGCCTGGCTCAGGAACTCAACCAGCAGCTGAGAGGAATGCTATATGTTGTATTTTTCTGTCAATTCCCATTTCAGTGCAGAACGCAGATATCATACTGTTTCACACAATGTAGTTTAACCAGTACATTTTGTTTACGGGACTCCCACAATGATCCTGTAATCCATGCATTTGTGTCTCCCCGACTTACTGCAATGTCTTTTTATTTTTTTTTTTTCTGGTCTTCCAAATTGTGCCACTAGAGGCCTTCAACTTGCTCAGAACGCTGCAGCCACAATCCTGACAAAAAGTAGAAAATATGATCACATAATACCCGTTCTGGCCTCTTTTCACTGGCTCCCAGTGCAAGCTAGAGCTGATTTTAAGGTTCTTCGTTTAACATATAAGGCCCTGCATGGACTCGCACCACCTTATTTATCGGAGCTTATTACACCATTAGGCTCGCATTGCCAGACCGGGTCTGGCTAGTCCACACAGCAATCCAGGATGGGAGAAAAAAACATGCTCTGGTTTATTGGCATTTCTTTAAACCAATCACAATTACAATCGTCGAGCGGAGCCACGGTGCCGCTGTAAAATAGCCTCGGGAAGGAACTTGTTTTGGTGGAACATGTGTACGTTTAAAGGTTGTTTCGTTGTGCAACCGAAAACTCTGATTGGACAGATAGTCTAGCTAGCTGTCTGGATTTACCCTGCAGAGATCTGAGGAGCAGTTAACCATAGTCCTCACAAATCCACCGGAGTTTAAAATTACGACTGAAAGAAAGCTGAAGGAAACGGACATCCTGCTGAAAAGAGGGACATCCAGTGGATTTTCCGGCGGCAACTGAGCAATCCCGGGAAGTGAAATGTCATGGATATAGATTATTACACCATATACACCGGTATGTGCTGACCGCTGGTCATTCCCCTAGTGAACAAAATAATAGAGCATTCTCCTACCGTGCCCCACTCAGTTGACTTGTTATACTACAGCAAACCATAGCACGCTATCCTTTCTGCATCCTTTACAAACAACCCTTTTTTCACTTATTCTCTTATGTTGCTGGTTTTGTATTGTTTATTATTACTGCTTTAATGCTGTTCAATTGTTTTACTGTCTGTTATTTCTGTGTTCCTTTTTAATTGTAAAGTGCACTGAGACCATGTCTAATGGTTATTTTACACTTTGAATAAAATTTGATTAATTATATGAAACACGTCTCCCTGTTTCTCTGAGAAAAATGTTAAAATTTTTTTACCCTCTTTGCAAATAATGTGGTTATTACCGTCTTGGGCTCATAATGCGTGTTATTTCTAGTGTTTAGTGTTTCAGCATCTGGATGCAGATTTCAGAATCACTGGTGCAACACAAGCATACACTAAAGTCTAATAATCTGAGCAGGGCATTTTTTTGCAGAAGTTAGTCCTATTTCTTCCTTCAAATTTTTTTTAATCCATTTATGGAATGTTAATACATCAATCTACAATCTTTGAAGTTTTTTAGCTTTAGAGAAAGCAGCCTGGCCACACACAGATTTACAGTACATAGCCACAGGCCTACAGTTGCTCTGGGTCATATACTTTCCATTCTAATTCTCAGTGGCATTCAAAAAAGGACATCAACAGTGTTCCATTTAACTAGATGTACAGTAAGTGTCCTGTAGCCTTTGTAAATAGAAAGCTATTAAAGCATCAACTGAAGTATTTGTGCAATTCCTCTGACATCCTTGGTTGGACTGCGTGGGGGAATGCTTACCATTCGGGACAGGAAATGGGGAGCGGCACATCTCTGATTGGCCAGTTTCCCTGACCCAGCGACCTCGGTCATGGCTGTCCCACTGGGGCAGGGACACACACACACACACACACACACACACACACACACACACACACTCACACACTTCCAAGTACAGTATGTGACAGAGTCAAGGGAAAGGACAGAATAGAGAACATGGGGACTTTTCAGTGTTTTATTCTTTCTCTGAGACATTGTTGTAACTATATGCAAATATGTGTATCAAACATGTCCCAAGGCAATCCAATACAGATACTAACATGACTACATTGAAGGAATTTTGTTTGAAAGCTAAAAATCTAAAATAAAGTGAAAAGATTATATCGGTGGTCCTAAAAACACAAAAAAGCCCAGAGCATACTAAAAGATCCATCTCACCTCAGAAACTCTGTTCCCATTTTTAATGTCCACTCAAACAGACTCCGAAACAATTTTTATCCAAAAGCCATAACTGCACTAAACGCTACTTTTATATGTATTTATTCACCTGCATTTTGGCTGATGTTTTGTACTAGAAGGACTGCATTCAATGTTTTGTTGTACATGTACAATGACAATAAACACTATTCTATATGCTGTAACCCGTGTGTGTGTGTGTGTGTGTGTGTGTGTGTGTGTGTGTGTGTGTGTGTGTGTAGGGTTTTTTTGCATGTCAAGTGGCAATGGGAGGGAAGCTGTACAGAGGAAGCAGAAACTGTGTGTGTGTGCTATTCAAGTCTGCTATTCTAGAACTAAAAATATACAATCTGTAATGCAGACATAGGAAGGAGGATGTGGCTGTTTAAAGGGGAATGCTTCTCATGGGCCGTGCATTGTACTCAGTAGATTTCACTATACTGTACACTATTCATGATAGAAACCGTAAGATCAAGAACAAACTCACTTAAAGCTATTTATTCAGAGCCTGAAATTAAAAAAGATGTGTTTTCTGCTCATGAACACTAGAGGTCATGCCAGCCCTGCAATATACTGATCCCTGTCGAGTAACTTGACAGTCCCATTTACCTATTTGTCATACATCAAGATATACATTTTTTCTATCAGATATAGATTTTTCTACAGCTGTGGAATTCATTGAATATGTCACTAAAAGCCTATGCTAGCCTTCAAATCCCAGTTAAAGGGTAACAGACTGGGCTGCAATGTAACCCTACGGAGCAAATGTACATCGTCAATTTGCTGTTTTTGCCACTGACAGGCTCCGATTAATATATTAGGTGTCTGACAACATTATGAAAAGGATCCCTTCAGAGATAGATCTTTTTAAAACCTCTTTGAGACCTTTCTGTTTAACCAGAAACTGCTCTGCGGTCGTTAGTGCTAAACCCACCAGACTCCATTTAAAAAAACAATACTTTTAGCGTATATATAGACAACATATTTTCACATGTAAAACTACAGTTGTGATGGTTGGAAAAGTGGAAAGACAACCCAAAGCGGCTTTTGATAGTTTTATTTTGTTTCTGTCGACTTTGAATGAAGTGTATTTTACAATGCTAAAATAACAAAATTTTGCAGATGTTTTTATGTTTTAATAAAAAGGATCTTACTCTTTAACAGAAAGGTCGACCTCCTTATAAATCCTTTCCATAATGTTGTCAGACACTTAGAGTATTAATCTGAGCCTGTCAATGACAAAACGAGAACTTCTGTGAATTGTAAATCATTTTCATCTTAAAATCTTATGTATGAATAATTCTGTTGGTTGTATTTATTGTCAACCAAGGCTTGTATTTTTGTTTGCCTTGTCTTTTTATTATATATATATATATATATATATACATTTGTATGTATATACACATACATTTGGTGTGTTATGTTTATTTTGTTTGTTTGTTATATTGCTTGTTTTACTTTTCTTTTTTTATCATGTTTTAGTTGTGCAGCCGAGCAGTCTGATATAGAGATCTGTGTGGTTATACTGCAGCGCGCTGCCTGGCGTCGTTCAGGCCATTTAATGGTGAAGGTAGAAATAGTATGGCCGTGCTTAATGCCTCTGTGCTCTGGTGAGGTGTGGCACAGGCTGGCTGAGTCCTGATCACAGGCTTCCAATATTCATGACTGATTAGTACTGAAGCTTCGAAGACCAAAAAATGGTATTCAGGACCAGTGGTGGAAGACGTATTCAGATCCTTTTCTTAAGTAAAAGTACTAATGCCATACTGTAAAAATACTCTATTGCAAGTAAAAGTCCTGCATTGAAAATGTTACTTAAGTAAAACAATGTAAGTATCATCCGCAAAATTTACTTTAAGTATTAAATGTTAAAGTACTCAATGCAGAAAAATCCTCATATTTTAGACACTGGAAATGATCAAACAGTTCTGTCAATCAACCAAGTGGTTAATGGTCTTATAATTTCAGCTGAACTTGTAGGCCTGCCCTTACAGAAAAAACACATGTGATCACTTGTGCAAAACCACATGTGGTCACATGTGTGAAAACATGTGGTTTTGGAACACTTGCATGGTTTGATGTGGGAAGCCCATGTAAATTCCCATGTGAAACCCACAGGATAACATGTGAAGCCCATGTGAAACCATATAAATGCCCGTGTGTTTCCATGGATAAATTCCCATTAAAAACCTAAAGTTCCCATGTGAAACCTGTACTTTGCACACTAGGAAGCGTGGTTTTGGAAGCCTTTAGGGCCGGTTACACACTGGATGCGCTGCGCGAGCGTGTCAGCTGCGTGGCGTGTCCGTTTATATTTCGGCTCCCATGTTAACAGCTTAGAGCATACGCACTGCCTGCGTGACACGCGGGTCTCAGGCACGGGTCGAGCCGCGGTTCGAGCCGTGCCGAAAACGCGTGCCTGCTAGAAATAGAACCGACGCCTATTTTTCATGCGACACGCAAGCGTGTTAGAAGCATTTCCAGGCAAAATAGAATAGGAAAAGATGTTTATATGTCGTTTAGATACAAATACATATTAATAAATGACATGTTGATGTTTGAAAGTCTCTAGGTTTTGATATAAATGCAGATATAAAAAACAATTGATTTTCTAATATTGCACCTGTCAATACAGAACGAAATATTCTGTAGCCTATTTTGCCGTCAATACTGCAGACGTTGTCTTTGCTGTAATCAAATCAGTATATATTTATGTTTAACATGGTATTTCATTTTATCAATGGGAAACATACATGTTTACAGACATGGCTAGCAGCAGCACCGCGTCAGACACGTTTCTGGTGTGTAAAGGCATAGAAAAATCCATGCACGCAGCTGACAAGCAACAGAAACGCCACGCTCATGCCACGCAGCCAGTGTGTAACCGGCCTAATGGTTTTTATGTGTAAAACCCATGTCAATTCCCATGTGAAACCTATGGGATAACATGTGACACACATTGGACACACTTAGCCTACAGTGGGCACATTAGGCATAAAGTTGTCACGCAGAGGGCTTACAGTTGAAACACTGTGGGCACCATGTCATACAGTGAAAGCAAAATATCCACAAAAATTAAAATCAGTGTTTGTTTAGCAGAATGAATGTGGTTGCATTGTTTTAATGAGGCTGAATTAATAGATTCCAGACTAAAGATATTTACAATTACATATGTTACTGCTATGTATTGTAGTGGCAGCAAGTGATGATTCACAAACGAAACTTTTTGGGGCAATTTTAGGGGAACTGCCTACTAACAAACATTTCTCTTTTTACTTTGCAATGTAATGAGGAGTTCCAACTTTTTACCAGCCAAAACCTGACCCACAACATTACTTTCAATTCATACGCAGAATAATTGCACTTGTTGAAAGTATGCGGTTCTACTATGAGTCATATGTTTCTATGATACATTTATTTCGAGGAAAAGACCAGGTTAGAAGAAAATAAGTTTAGGATGTTCAATATTGAACACAAATCTGAGAATATGGATTGAATACTGAATAAAATGCTGAGAACTGATGTTTTAAGATAAAACAGAAAAATGGCCACTAGGTCATTAGAACACACTAGGGGCACAAGGGGCTAGCTGCCTTAGAAAACATGTATTGTTTGCTCCTTCTGGTCCTCCCACCATCCCTGTTTCTAGCATTGTGGAGCAACTTTTATCTAAGCTTCCACACATGGCCCGGCTTCTCAGCATCTAAGTGAAAAAGAAAAGAACAATTTAAAAAAGGAAAAAATATAGTATAAATTCAAAACATTTCAGGTGATTGAATTCAGATTACTTTGTCTTCCTGGAGTCAAGGTCAGAGTCTTTATTATCCCCGAGGGGCAATTCGTTTTGCAGCAAATAAAGTGCAACATAAACAACACATTAGCCATACAGACAACAGACACTATCGATGGAGGACACAAGTAAATACATACTACACAAAAGTCCACATCTCACATTGAATTATTAACAAAACCTATAGCAGCAGGAACAAAAGAGTTTTTGTGTCTGTTTATCCTGCATTTAGGCAGACAGAATCTGCGGCCAGACGGCAACAACATGAAGAAGCTGTTCAGGGGATGGCTTATATCAGCCAGGACTGACTGGGCCTTCTCCTTGTCTCATAGAGAGATTTTACGTCAGTCAGAGAGTTCTGGGAAATTTTTCCACACACTTTAGTAATGTATTGCAGCCTGTTTTTATTTTTAAGAGTGAGTGACCCAAACCAGCTCCCAAAGGCAAAAGAAAGAATAGTTTCAATAAAACAACAATAAAACATCCTCATAAAAGTCTTATCGACATTAAAATTGCGAAGTTTACGATAAAAAAACATCAACCTGAGGCTCGAAGGTGAGGCGATTCTTCCTAAAGTCGATCAGCATTTCTTTAGTTTTTGCCGCGTTGATGTTCATAAAAGATGACTTGCACCACGCTGTAAAATCATTTAAAGTAGCGCCATACTCGGGGTCGTTGTGAGTCAGCAGTGACCCTATTACCGAGTCGTCAGCAAACTTAATGATGGGACGCCTGGTGTGCTGGCTTTGGCATGCATTTGTATATAAAATAAATAAGATCGCGGAGAGGACCCAGCCCTGGGGGGAACCAGTGGAGGAAAAGAGAACATCGGATAAGATGCTATTCACTCTCACGCATTGTGACCTGTCCGTTAAAAAGTCCATCAGCCAACAAAAAAGACTATGATCAATATTAAAAGTATTCTTTAAGATCCCTGCCAAAATATGTGGTTGAATGCAATTAAAGGCTGAAGAAAAATCAATAAAAAGCAGCCGCACAAAGCTCTTTGCACCCTCAAGATGGGTATAGATCAAGTTAAAAAGAGTACATGCTGCATCTTCCACTCCCCGTTTTGGTCTGTAGGCGAATTGAAGCGGGTCTAGTAGATCCTGTACAGAGTTCAATAGTTCATCTTTCACGATCTTCTCTAACGTCTTCTTAACGAGGAACGTGAGTGCCACAGGCCTAAAGTCATTAAAAGACTCTGGAGTCTTATTTTTAGGCACTGGAACAATAATTGAGTCTTTCCAAAGATTAGGAACGGTGTGGAGATGTAAGGACATTTTGAAAATAAAACAAAAAATGTCTGCCAACTGTTCAGCACAGTTCTTCAGTATATGGCCTCCAATGCCGTCAGGGCCAGGACTTTTCCTTTCCTTAAGACCTCTGAAGAGTGTCAGGACCTTATTTCTATCAACCTGGACATTGCTCTGCCCAGGGGCAACGTTATGAAAGACTGACAACTCCTCACTAAAGTCATAAATATTAAAACGATTATAGAAAGTGTTCAGTTCATTTGAGAGGGCAAGGTCTGACATGCCATTGAGGGAAATCGGACCTTTCTCAGACTGCATCCCCATCATGGCTTTCACACCCTCCCATGCAGGATGTGAGTTGCTTGTGCTCAACATGTTCTCAACTTTGTCCTTATAGTTAAGTTTTGCAAGCTTAAGTTCCTTTTTAGCTTGTTTTTGAAATACTCTATATTGAGTCATGTTACCTTGGTTGTAGCTAATATTTCGTTGATTAATTATGCTTTTTAATGAGTGATCTGCTTATGCTTTCAATTCACCTGAATGGGTTTCATTTACCCACTCTTAGTGACCACTCCCTAACATTAGCTCATCCCACACATAACTCACTCAAAACTATGTGCTTTAGCAAAAAAAAAAAAAAGAGTCCTTGCTTGAGAGCTAATAGTCTTAACTAGCTTGCCAAAAGCACCTACTAGGGCAAGTACCAAAATGAAAACACGCATGAAATACTAGTTTTTCAGTGTTTCCCACAAAATTAGATTCTATTTGTGGTGGTAGCTGACCCGGGGTGGGGGGTGCACGCACGCAAAGAGGTGCAGACTTCTTATATTAGTTGTACTGCATATATTTTTATACAACATTCTGCAGGAAACAAATCAAAATTTTAAACGTAATGGTATAATGCAGTAAGGGAAGGGGGCTTTCGCATTTGACAACAAAGTCCAGTTCATATTTACGTACGTACGTTTACCACGTGTGTGCCTCATATATTCACATAACGTTTAAAAAAAAAATCAACACATGCTCAACATGGTACTACAATTTTCATGTTTCGCACATGCGATCACACATGTGAAACGTGCTAACACGTGATTACATGGGAAATTCATGTGTTTTTTCTGTAGTTGGGTAGTTTAATTTATAATAAAACATCGTATTTTATAAACTGCATGTGTTTAGTTTGCAAAAATCTTAATTTGTAAAGTAACTAGTAACTAAAGCTGTCAGATGAATGTAGTGGAGTAAAAAGAACAATATTTCTCTCTGAGATGTAGCGAAGTAGAAAGTTACATTAAAAGAAAATACAAGTAAAGTACGAGTACCTCACATTTGTACTTAAGTACAGTACCTGAGTACTTAATTACATTCCACCACTGTTCGGGATAGGCGTAAAAATGCCATCACACCATCTTCGAATTTTGTGACCCGTTTTGCTGTTCAAAAATGCCTGACACCCGCTCCTGCATCTGACTGATGTACTTCACTCAGGTCACTTGATACTGAGCAATTAAACTCCATTTGCGGTGTGACTTCCAGCTAAGCGTGTGATGGAATAGTCACGTTTTGAGAGGCTCCGCTTCCTCCACCAAATAATGGCAATTTAAGACTATATCATTTTCGTAAGATAGCTGTGAAACTCGACGGCGGACGTTGTTAATGTGCAGAAAAGCCATGGGGAAGCCAAATAAAGCCCAAAACACAGAAAAACTAACTACAACGATAAGACAAAAGCTAACTCGCTAGCAGCTAGCAAAGTTCAGGACACCGCGGCGGACGAGGCGCCGACAATGATGCATGTCATGGCTGCTATCAACAGGCTGAATCAGAATGTCGACTCTAAGTTTGAGTCGCTCAATGCATCCATCGCTGGGCTGAGCAAAGAGTTATCTCAAACGAAGGAGGTCTGAACGAACATGAGGCCCGAATTAAAAAGCTGGAGGATCAGTGTTCAAGATGGGCAGAGGAGGCTAGGTCGCTCAAACCTGGTGTCTAGATCTAGACGGCAAAACATTTGGATTATAGGTGTTAAAGAAAGATTGGAAAAAGGCAACCCTACATATTTCGTTTTGAAACTTATTCCATCAGTGCTGGGTGAAGAAAACTTTGGCAACAAGCCTGTTAAAGTGGATCGTGCTCACAGGGTCCGTGGGAGGGTCGCGGCAACAGACAGCGCTACTCGTCAACTTATTCCAAGGATTCATTACAACTCAGTAAAGGAACAAATACTGAGGCTTGCTTCACACAAATTCCCTTTGCAACATGAGGGATCACACATCTTTTGTTGTCTCGGTAGGAGCGGACAAACACACATTCAACAACCCAAAAGATGCTGAGAAGTTCCTGGATGAGAAAAACGTGCCGCGCTAGTCTAGCGGACCATGGTTAAGGAAAAACAAAGAAAAAAAAAAAAAAGGGGACAATTTTCATGTCAGGCTAACACGGATTGACTCACTTGCAACGTTTCAACCTGCCCAGTTTTATTTGCTTCTCACGCTGTACAGGACAGGAGGAAGCGGACTTGACGGTATGTTTCGAGCTTGGAGGGTTTGGACTTGTTTGGAGATGTTGGTTCTCAGAGGGGAATGGGT
This sequence comes from Perca fluviatilis, assembly GCF_010015445.1. NCBI lineage: Eukaryota > Metazoa > Chordata > Actinopteri > Perciformes > Percidae > Perca > Perca fluviatilis. The sequence goes on along the minus strand of NC_053130.1, from coordinate 31,232,274 downwards.
GAAGGGAGGTAGAGGGCCCCCGGAGGACAACGCAGGGTGTTACTGTTAGCTAAGTCTTGATATGTGCTACGGTGCCTCACCATAATGTCTTCAGAATCTGCCAAATAATTGCAACTGTATGTTCTTGTTTGCTGCTTATTGTTGTTGTTGTATAAATAATGGAAAACAATGTCGCTTGTATGAACACGCGCAGTCTGTACCCATTGTTGATCTGCAATAAACATGTTAAAAAAAAAAAAAATTGACCATGAGATGTGGTTGAAAGTTCAGGGAAAAGCTAGTTAATGGACCTTGAGATAAGGCCTTGACTATTTTTGTCAAACTATACCGTCTGTTTCCGTGGACATACTAAAATGAATATGATTCACATGTTGCACATCATGCATATAAGAAGTCTTTTTTTCATATGTTTTTAAAACTTAATTTTTCATATTGCATGCTCTGTATTGTTTTTACTCATAAATCATATGTTCGACTGCGGCTATCATATTTTTACACTGACGTTTTCTATGACTTTGGCTGTACTTGGCCTTTGCACGTACAGTATTTAAGGTATAGCAAACCAACAGGTTTGATCTGTATTCTTTTTTGTAAATTGGGTGATGACACTATTTGCAGTAGGAAGTAGTTCCTGTTTTTGGATGGAAAAATAGAAAATAAAAGCAGAAATGTAAACAGACAATAGTCATCTTGTATCTTTATGTAAAACTGACAAGAGAGAATGATGTCAAATGTGCAGTGCAAACTCTTACCACAAGGTGGAGCCATATTGTCACAGTAACACAATTTACAGTAGTACATCACAGCTACACAGGTTCAATTACCAGGTTGGTAATTGAACCTGTGTAGCTGTGATGTTAATAAGATGCTATAACGTTTGGCTGAACTCAAGATTGAATAAAATAAATGATGAACAATAAAGATTTGACTAGAGTGGTTATTGCATATCACTGTGTCTCTCTGTCTGGATACTGAGTCCAAACAGTACTATTACATGTTTGTGTATCTCCTGTGGAAAGGGAGGGTGATGATAATCAGCATCTCATGTTACATTCTCTGGCTGCAAAAAAAAAGAGATTTCCGCATCAGAAACTGAGCCAGTAACAGGTAATAAACAATAATATTAAGTTCCTGTTTCAGCAGAAAGCAGAAGTTGACGTTCTGCATCAGCTCCAGTTTCTGCCACAAGACAGAAAGCCCCCGAAACCAAGTCTTAATACAGTTTCAGCATGTCAGCGAGACTGAAGCTGAGTTTCATACACAGCAGCATGTCAGTGTGTCTGTGAAAGATTACACAATGACCCATGTAGAGTACTGTTAATGTAAAGGTCGTCCTTCACGAACTGACTGAAATGCCCACTGAGCCAACAATGGGGGAAAAACATAGATTTACTCTACATGCAGACATTTTCAGCTAAAACACTGCAGATTGCAAGACAGCTCTCATGGACTCTAATTTGAAGTGGGTACTTTCTTAAGAATAACAGTTTTTACTTAGATTTACAACAAAGCACAGAACCTACAGCTCACAACATGAACACATCCCCTCCCCCCCAACATTAAAGTGATGGTTCGGAGTAATTCACCCTAGGGTCCTTTGCACCATGACCTCGAGCCAAACACCCCACCAGAAGCTTTTTTCACCTGGGTCGAACATTGGGAGAGTTAGCTAGAGTAGCGTTATCCGCTGAATAGCTTAGCGCAGGGGCTAATGGACCCACGTTTGTATCTTGTAAGTTACCCCACTAATAATGCCCGAAATGATACCATTTCACAGTGTGTGAATGGTGAATGGTTCCTATACTATGTAAAAGCGCTTTGAGTAGTCGTTAGGACTAGAAAAGTGCTATATAAATACAGTCCATAAAACAATTACATAGTTAGTAGGCCTATACGCCTCTCCACAGCGCGTGGCTTCTTCTGAGCCCTCCAAAGAGCTTAAGTATATAGAACAGTTACTTTCCCAAACGGCGCCACCCAAGCCATCTCACAAGCCCACTCTTGGATTGACGGCACCCCTTCCTTCCTCCATCCTCTTAAAAACATTTGTCTGGCTATCATTAGTCTATATCCACAACGTTCCACTTCCGAATTGCTCTGGTGCCGCCTGAAATTCCACTGGATGTCCGTTACCTTCCGCTTCCTTTGTGTTGGAATTTTAAACTCTGGTCGATTTATGAGGACTATGGTTAACTGCTCCTCAGATCTCTGCAGGGTAAATCCAGACAGCTGGCTAGACTATCTGTCCAATCTGAGTTTTGACTTGTAAATAAAACCATAAGTTACAACATAAAACTTTTAGGGTTGAGTCAGACTTCAACTGTCAGCCTCAGTATTGATATCTGCAGAAAGGCAAAAGAAAAAGATCAGTTCTTGTCAAACAGTTGAAAACAAAAACCCCCACTGTGGTGCACTCTGCTGTGTTACAGATATGGCCTTTAGACATACTGTTGTTAAAATAAGTTAGTCTTGGTGATTACCAGTCTCCTGCGGTGTCTGAACTCTCATGATCTCCCCTCAAGGATGAGAGAGGAGAATATTGTGAAATATCTCTTTAAAGGCACAGCGGCGTGCTGCAGAACATGCTGGGAGGAAATAGAAGAGGAGAGGACAGGAAGCACATGGAGACACCATCTGTTGTTGGGCAACAATGCGACAAAAAAGTGCCAAACTGGAGACACACGACACATGACAAATGGCAAACAGAGTGCAGGCAAAGAGGCTCTATATGCACAGACAGTATCAACAGTGTAAGCACACATTGGTCTAAAAATTATGCTTCAACATTTCAACAAAATTCTCAACTAGACTCCTATAAGATACAAAAAAACAGGAGGCACAGGTAGATCTATAAAATAAATATTGTAAATATAATAAGATAAGTAACATCCCATAAGAATAAACTTAAAGTATAACACAGCACTATAATAAATTATAAGTTAGGGCGGTCACTTAAAAAAAATCATAATAGAATAAATTTAGAACTTACACATAATTTGTTTGTTCAAAATGCAACCCATAGCCTAACCCTAGACTTAATTGTACAAATTGCATTGTTCCATTCATTTGTGGTGCCTCTGATGCCTTGCCTACATGACAAACTAATGTTGTTTTTAAGGAGTTACAAAAACAGCAAACTTACCTTCATCCACAGTTTTCCATCGATGGTGTCAACTACAACATCTTCCTCACATGAGTTCTCAGATGATTTGGTGTCATGATTATTTGTTCAGCACATGCTGCCAGTTTCCTCCATTTTCCATTAGCAAATGAGACAACAGCTTAGTTTACTGAGGGCAACTAATCTCAAATCAAATCATGCGGACAGTGTAACGAAGCATGGTCTAAACCAGTGATTCCCAACCAGGGGATACTTCTGCTGTGGCCGGGGGTACATGGAAAGCTTGTAAAGCTTGACTGATATAAATTAAAAAATATAAATTATGATTTGATTGGAAGAATATATCCAACATTAAATCATCTTCACCTGAACACTACATGTTGCAGTTATGTAAGAGAAAACAGAGTTCTATCAAATGTTTGGAGTGAGATTTCATCTGGGGGGGGGAGGGGGGCATGCTCCCCGGAGATTTTTTTTTGGCCATAAAAGCCCAAATTTGGTGGCCTTTGGCACATTTCAATGCCATTATTCCATCATATACATATGAGTTTACCTCCCTAATTGTAAATGTGTTGAATTATTGTAAAGGAAAATTAGGCTTCTTCTGTGTTTTAGCCCACACAGTTTGTTAATAGCTATTTATATTTCAAACCACGCCTATTCCTGACTAATCAGAACTTTTGTTATAAGAATCATTAGATTTGATTTATTAGCATCCCCTGCACCCCTACTTCCAACATCTAATTCTCTCTGTGCTCGCTTGCCAACTAGTTAGCAAGCGGGCACAAAAGTATAACTTAGGGCTTTTTCACACATGAAAGTCCGAACCAAGGTCCGGACCAAGGTTCATGTTTTTGTTACATTGTATACATTTGATCCGGTAAGTTTTCATCTTTCTCTGTCTCCCGCTCAGTTTCTTCTCCCGGTCCCGGTCCTTCCAGCGCAACGCATCTCTCCGTTTCTCTCGCCTCCAATTCCTCAGTCTCTCTTTCTCGCTCCTCTATCATGGCTTATAACTTTAGATGTCCCACCTGACAGTTTCCCTGATTTTAGCCAGTTGTGCATATTTGTGTAAATAAACTATTTCAGCCAGTAGGCTAGCTAGTAGGCCTACATAGGTAACGTTAAAGCTAGTAATGTTACGTTACATGTACGTTACGTAAAGACAGCCTGAGTGGCAGGAACTGAAGTGCATTTTGGGTACATTTATTCATTTATTAAAATGTAAGTTTTTAATTTAAAATTTATAAAGCAAAGTTTTCAATTTTAGGTTTTTATTTCATGAAAAATCCCACTAAAAAGAATTGGTGTAGTTATTACACCATTACATTTTTCCTCTCGCGCACCCCCTAGAGGCACCTTAAGCACCCCAAGGGGTGCGCGCACCACACGTTGAGTATTGCTAGCCTAGAAGGCTTGCAGTAGTATGATTGCTGATCAAACCAACCTTAATACTGACAGTTCAACAATATCCACATTTATACAATGAATAGTGTTATACATTTGGAAGATACATTGTGAATTGACAAAGGGCACATGAGTTCATCTGACTGGGCTATGGTGGTCTACCTCAGATCTAAAAGGTTGAGAAACACTGTTCTACTCTGCTTATACACTGTCCATTTAGAATTTGTTGCAAGTTGTTACAGATTAAATATTTTTTTTATTATTCCCATGTTTAAATAGGCTTTATTCACGGAAGGCTCTTTAGAACTTCCGCATTAATGTAAGCCAGCTCATTCACTTCCGGTGGAATGTCAACACCATAGACTAATATAGAGTAGACGCCGCATCGAACGCTACTGCCTACTGGCGCTGACGAGCCGTGGGGCCGCCATCTTGGACCGGTCACCCGCTCCACTCAGTATAATCTGTTTGGCAGGTGCAACGAGTTGTCAGTGCATTTAAATAATCATACCTCAATGAATACCGAACTTATTTTCACGCGTTTTTTTTTGCTGCAAAGATCTTACACGTAGCTATGACACAAGACACATGGTTCGGCGTATTTTAATATTCATAGTGAACATAACTAATATAATATTCTGATATATGATATAAGGTGACAGACGTCCGAGATCAAAACGGGGAACATAATCCCCGAAAAGGAAGAAAGACAGGGACATTTCCAGTTTGACTATCTGACTGAAAAACCTAATGTTGTGTCTTCAAAAACAAAACGGGGACAGAGGTGTTTTTTTCTGTATTTAGCCAGGGACAGGCAACCAAAAACAGGGACTGTTCCCTGAAATTATATGTGATGTAGGATATGATAGGTAGCCTATTTTGCAAATCACACACTATAAATATGATAGAATAGCAGAAACAGATACTGTCAGTAAAGTCAAATATTTTAATAAGTTTAAGAAACAATATTTGATTATATTAGAGTTCACTTGAAGCTTTTAATATTTGTCTCTCTCTGTCTCACACACACACACACACACACACACACACACACACACACACACACACACACGGGTTGCACGATATTGACAAAATGTGATATTGTGATAGCGATTATGAATATTGTGATATCGATATGAATTAAGATATTTGACAGTTTTTATTCAAACTGCACGAAACTCCCTTAAAAAGTCTGCAAACTTAATTTATGTAGCAATTTTTAAAACACCGTTACAAAGTGCTTTACAGAACCCAGAGGGAAAGAGTGTGTGTGAAGTTTATCTGACAAAAGACAATCAGAGAAATAATGTACAGATAAACTTCACTATACACAATCTCGAAAACCCAGTGTGAGGCAAAGGAGAGCAAAATTTGGATTCCTGGAGACACACACACGCCATGAGGCTAGAGTTCATGAAACACAAACAAACAGAGGTATTTACAGACCCGCCAACACTTACAGCAGTATTCCCATATAATGGATGTATAGTGTTTCCAGGCGGTTGTAAGCCATTGCCAGTGCTTTCAGTTTCAGTGTTAATGTTGTCAGACTGATGACAGATACGACTTATTACTATATGTGTAGAGTAAGGTTATGGTACAGATATAAAGCTTAGAATTAGTTCTGGGATGACAGAATTTAAGTCTTGAATTGTCGTGAAACTTTATCTGTTCACACACACACACACACACACACACATATTTTAACCATTTATTTATGTACACATGAAGAAAAATGGTACAGGGACAAAAATAATACAGATGCAGTACAATACATACACAAAATCATGGACCAGTGACACACAGCAGGTCTTCACAATATCACTTAACAAGCACAATACTCAGTTCTTAAGGGTAAAGGTAAAAGTAGCACAATACTCAGTTCTTAAGGGTAGAAGTAGCAACGTCTCCGCCATATGTGGATATAGCACAGTACTTTGCAAACCATATAGACTTAGTTCACTGGACCAATAACTATATAGTGATGTAGTTCACTGGACCAATAACTATATAGTGATGTAGGCTACTGTACATTCATGACAACAGGGAGAGGACACCTCAATGGTTTTTGACCTTATATTTTGCTGGGGGGAAATAACTGATGAATATACTCTGTTCCATTCATGTTTACTGCATGGAATTTATCACTTAATTATCTTCTTAGTTTCTAGATTTTAGAGTCCAATTTCTTCAGTGTCTTTATTTTCTATGTCCATACGAGGGAGCAAGGCATATAGGCCTAATATGTAGAGAAGGAAACTCGTCTGCTATAAAAAATTAAAAAATGCGAGGCAGATGATAGCGGACAGATTAGATAGTCTAAAAATATATGAACTACTGCTCTTAACTGAAACCATTCAATGAGTCACTGCCATTTGCAAAAACAAACAGTTGTACACTTTGCATTAAAAGCAGTGGAAGTTAATATAACTAAGGAAATTTATATTTTAGCCCATGAGAGAGAGGGAGGAACAGAATGAAAGAGATATTTACGCATCATATTCTAGCGTTGTAGAACATTGATCTTCATGGTAAATTTCCTGAGTAATGGTGAAGACACATATAGCTGACGGCCGACCGTTGACAGAAAACCCCGTCGATATGATCAGCCGCGTCCCCGAGGTCCAAAAAACTGCCACAGAACAGACCAAAAAGACGAGAGGAGACGAGACGTAATACATCTCCACAACAGCAGGCGGCGCTAATCCGTAATGTTGCCCAAGAAATGAAAACCGGCAGCTGATTGGACGAACGCGTCACATGGGTTTGTTTTCTCCGGAAATTCAGACCTGGTCATGGCGGCCGTTCAGAATACGATCTCATATTGTACTAAAATAGTTCACTGAAACGTGTTTCTGGAAACATTTTGAGCGAGAAATAGGCCGTGCAGTTGCTGAATCTGTCTTCATTTCAGATCAACAAAGTCAGTTTAAAAGATTTTCATCAGATTTTGAGAGCCTCTAGTCACCTCATTCCGCTCGTCATTTCCGGGTGAGTCCCGACTGCCCTGCCGCCGACCGAACATGTCAGGTCGGACAAAATGAACGCCGACAGCCCCCCCAGACTGACGACGGCGCGGGACACACCGAACAGATTTGAGTCACTGACCTCGCCAGACTGTCCCACGGCCGATAATCGGCCTGATGTGTCCCGGGCCCTAACATTATCTTCTGCTTACTTTTAAACAAAAAAAAAAATTTTTAATTTGTGTAAATGGTGAGTACCCTAATCCTTGGATGGTATGATTATGATGGTTTCAGTTCAGAGCCGTGGTCAGTTAATGTATGTGTTTCGGCTACTTACGCATTCAGTCGTTCCGTGATCGTCTGCCACGCTTTCTCTCACTGTTTTATTACAGTGTTTCTTTTCTTTTTATACAAATATTGTGTTTCTTTTTATACAAACAGACAAAAAGAACGCACCATACATACAGAGTGAGCAGCAGCTTGTGGAAGTATGATGATGTGAAAGTATGTACAATGCGTATTCTCCATTTCGGCATCAGTAAATCTGTGATCGACCTCGTGGTCTTTTGAGGAAAGCCGTGGACGCGCGTCTATCTGAATGACTTCAGCCTGACTCGACCTAGTCGCGCCTGCTCAGCCTGGCTTGGCCTTCGTGAAACGCACCAAGCCAGGATGCACAGATTAGACTAGGTCAAAGCCTTGCTTTATCAGTTATCCTGGATTTATATATTCTGCTTTTGTGAAACAGGCCCCTGGTGCAAGAAAGTACTATGGCGCTTTTCCATTACATGGTACCTACTCGCCTCGCCTCGACTCTACTCGCCTTTTTTGGTTTTCCATTACGAAAAAAAGTACCTGGTACCTGCTAACAGGTACTTTTTTTAGTACCTCCTCAGTCGAAGTTCCAAGCGAGCTGAGGCGAGCCGAGAAGGTGACGTGAAAGCCCTGCAGGCTGCTGATTGGTCGGAAACAATCGTCACTGATCACTGCATTGCTAGCGACAGACGGCATTTTTAAATAGTTTAGCCAGCGGTGGTTTTTGCTGCCGGAGGCTCCACGCAGAGCTTTCTCCGTAGCATATATACAAGTGTCCTGATGGTTATACTTGTGCGCTGGTGTGTGTGTCGAGTCGCCGTGTGTGTGTGTGTGTGTAGCTGGTGAGCGAGGGAGAAGTGAGAGAGTGCCGGCGATTAGCTCCGCAGCGAGTAGTGACTCTAGAGTCATATAGTGAGAGAAACAAGTCTCCCCTGTTCTTTCTGACCACGGTGGGAAATATGGAGCAGTAAAAGTTAACTATCTTGTTGATTTCATGTTGTTTACGGAGAAGGAGAACCAGGAAATGAGTCAAGGGAAATCATTGGGGGAAATGCAACGCTACCAAGCCACGCCCACGGCAGTCGCTATGACGACCAGCCACGCTGAGGCGTTACTAAAATCTGCAATGGAAAAGGGACGCACAGTGCGCCGAGTCGAGTCGAGGCGAGTAGAGTCGAGTCGAGCAGGTACCATGTAATGGAAAAACGCCATTAGAGTTACTACTGCAGTGCTGGAACATGGACACGCACGCATGCACGCACGCACGCACGCACACATAAACACACACACACACACACACACACACACACACAGCAGTAAAACCTTCTCTTCTCAAAGCCACTTCCCACTTCTTCCTCATATCTTTGTTCTTGGGAAACCTTCAAAATGAAACAAAGGAGATTTAGGAGAGTCTACACAGAAACATTTCAAAAGGAGGTCAAGCTTATTTTCTTCCTTCACATTTCTTAGAACATTTCTTCAACAAAACTCCTATTTTGATGCATATCTGTTGATAATGAACCAAAGTTGCTTAATTTGTGAATAAGCTTGTTTTGCAAACCAACAGATGTTCTGTTGCCTTTATTTTAATTAAGTGGGGTGGGTATGAGACATGAGAGGTATCTTACTTTTGTCGGGGTGAATTACATGTGAATAATATACAGTGTTGGGCAAGCTGCTTGGAAATTGTAGTGAGCTAAGCTACCAGTTACTCTGCCATGAATAAAGCTTCACTACACAGAAGTTACCACCCAGTAACATGTAGCAAGCTAAGTAACCCAAACACAGCAGTAGGCTGGTTCACTACATAGGAAGCTACTTTAAGTTGTGCTAATTTCACATGACAAGAAAAGTGTAGCTTACGTCGTAAGCTACACTTGATAAATAAAGGAGTTAAGGTATTGAAAAGTTACTTGATTCAGGAAATAGTGAAGCTACCACCAAAATACTAAGTTATAGCTAAGCTACAAGTAGGGACTGCCCAACACTGATAATACAGTCACGACGCTGAAGTTCAGCAGGGACACACAATTTAGATTGCTGATCCTCCGCACACTTTTAGATTTGTGAAAGCTTTATTGTCTTTATGAGAACACAACAAAGGTAGATTACACCGTTTTTTTTTCATATGTAGACCAGGTCCAGATCCAAAACCACAATACCTAGACTTGTCAAATCTGGACTACATTATCCCAGAGAGTGTAAGGAGTCTTAAAAACACAGTTTCATGGATCTGGACCTGGTCCAGTGTGGTCTATGTTTGAAAAAAAAAAACCAGTAAAATCTACCTTTATTGCATTTTCACAAATAATAGACAGAAAATAGAATAAAGCTTTCACAAATCTGAAACTGTGTTTTTAAGACCCCTTAGACTCTCTTGGATAGTTTAGTCCAGATTTAACAAGTCTAGGTATTGTGGTTTTGGATCTAGACCTGATCAAATGTGGTCTATATGTGATAAAAACAGTAAAATCTGCCTTTATTGTATTTTCACAAATAGAATAAAGCTTTCACAAATCTGAAACTGTGTTTTTAAGACCCCTTAGACTCTCTGGGATAGTTTAGTCCAGATTTGACAATTCTAGGTATTGTGGTTTTGGATCTAGACCTGATCAAATGTGGTCTATATGTGAAAAAAACAGTAAAATCTGCCTTTATTGTATTTTCACAAATAGAATAAAGCTTTCACAAATCTGAAACTGTGTTTTTAAGACTCCTTAGACTCTCTGGGATAATTTAGTCTAGATTTGACAAGTCTAGGTATTGTGGTTTTGGATCTGGACCTGATCAAATGTGGTCTACATATGAAAAAAACAGTAAAATCTGCCTTTATTGCATTCTCACAAATAGAATAAAGCTTTCACAAATCTAAAAGTGTGTTTTAGACATAATTAATAATTTACCTTAATGACTAACACTCATTCAATACAGTAAGAGGTTCAAAAAACGGAGGATCAGCAATCTAAATTGTGTGTCCCTGCTGAATCGGACAGTTTTAAGTTCCCAACTACTTGCCAACTTCAGCGTCGTAATACAGTCTGTGCCACTTGTGTAAAATTCGCCAATGTTATACCAGTAATATTTATTTTATTTCTACAATAGCATTCTTGTGTCCGTTGTAATCTAAGTCAGTGTTATGGAATATGACTGATTAAGTCTCAGTTCATAGTCGGGTGAACACCGGCCGGTGCAGTAAACATAGCCTAGCTAGCTAGCTGGCTACGATTTCAGTACAGTAATATCAAAGATCCTTGCTCCTTCTCAACGCTCTGGTAATATTATATTCACAAAATACAAACAATAGTACGGTAATGTTAAATCTTACTTGTGAAAAGTAATCCCCCAAGCCCTGTTTTCGATGGTCCGCCGATTTGAGCAGGAATATGCTGCACAGTGCTCTGAAATCTTGTTGCTTCTGTTGCTACGCAATTAGGAGTATAACAGGTGTTACACCGTAAGCTGTGACCCATCAGGAAGTGTGACCGCAGAGGGCGCTGTTGCACATCGTCTGCTCGTGTGTGCTAGACAATGGAGGGCGAAGAAGAGCGCGTACGCAAACGGAGTAAACATTAATACATTACGTCCACGGATGCGAGCTGTATGATTATTCGCGATTTGTTATTGCTTCCTAAGGAGAAAAAGTAAACCGCTGTTTATATATATAAAATATATTAAGGTACATTTTCTCTGAAATTTATCTAAACGTATTTCTTTGTGACTGCATGCACATGCATGCACAATTACATTTGTAATAAGCACATTGGCTAAGTTGTCATAATGTGTGACCCCACTGTAACTGCTTAATAAAGTCAAAACTTCATAATATTTTCTGGTGTTGTTATGTCATGTCTTCACACTAATCTGGACCCATATTTTCTTATTTGGAGTCATCACAGAGCCAGTATCTCAGAGGTCACCATATATGATAAGTAGCAGCTGTCAGAATGTGTGACCTCACTGTAACTGCTTAATTAAGGAGTCAAACTTCATAATATTTTCTGGTGTTGTTATGTCATGTCTTCACACTAATCTGGGTGGTATTTCAGAAAGCAGGTTTAATGAAAACTCTGAGTTTGTTAACCCTGAGATGAGGGAAACTCTGGGTTTTCCGTTTCAGAAAGAGAGGTAACTCAGAGTCAGTTACTATGGTAACTGAGTCTGTGAACCTAACCTGGTCGGGAGCAGGTTTTCTTCTCCAAGAAACCTTGAGTTTCTCTCAGTCTCCTCCGTCTGACAAAGCGCGCATTCATTTCCTCATTCATTCACTCAGTCTGTAGGCGCATTTTTGTTATATCGGCATGAATAAAAAAACATTGTTGGTTTATTAACTGTGTTAGGCAGACCACAAAACGTTTCTTTTTTCCTCAAAACATGGCATTTCCATGGAGTTAAACATACATCGGGAGATGATATTGAAGCCCCAACGCATTTTAATTTCCAGACAGGCCTATCGTTTTTCTTCTTCTTTACGTTGGTGTTTGTCGGCTCCCTCTGGGAACTGCCCATTAAGCAAGAAAGCCTTCAGCTGCTCAATTTCAGTTGCATCCATTTTTTGTTTTTTTATTATTAATCGATGGATGCCTATGGATGGATGCTACACAATTCTGTATTCTCTATTCGTATCGCTGTCAAATGTCATCAGACCGTACGCTTTCCCCGCAGAAGTCGCGCTAGACTGTAAACGATTTCCTTGTATATTTACAGTAAATTACAGGCAGCACGGTTGCCAGCAAGTTACTGTAAATTGATTTTACAGCAAACTAATGTAACTGTACTGTAATGCAATTTACAGTATATATAACAATACTGTATAACTACAAAACAGTATTTTACTGTATTTTTATGGTATTTTGTAATTTGATGGTATTGTAATTTGCAGTTTTATTAATATTGATATATTACTGTTAATTATTATTGATTATTACTAATATAATATTATATAATAATCTACAGATACTAATATTGTACTACTAATAAGATATACTTCAGAATAACAAATACAAATCAAAAGGCAATCCAAACAGTGTTTGGATTTATTTAAAAAAAAATTTAATTTTCAAAATGTTCCTGTCTTTTGACGACATTCACATTTTTCCTGCAAGTTCAGCCTAGAGAGCTGCAGCAGCTTTCAGTCAAATGTGATAGTGTTGTTATCCTTCAACATGTTTCCACAAAGAGCAGTAGCAGGCAGCTGCAAATGTTTCACTGCTGTCCAGCTCGCATGATGACAATTCCCTCAATAGATCCTCCTGAAAATAAAAATAAAAACTGTTACCTACAGTATTTTATTCTGAAATCATACACAGTATTTTGATGCACAAATGGAAGGAACTGACGGGATTGCATTATAAAGGGATTGTATTTTCTTACCATCAAAACTCCGATTTAATAAATCAATAGTAAAAAAAAATTTTAAACTTGCGACGACGAACATTAATGTTAGGCCTACCTGGGAAACATGATTATCATTACATGGAGTAAAAACCAAATTATGTTAAATCATGATCGCCGAAAGAGTTAGTGAATACAAGTTTATAAGTCATAAGAAAACATAAATGATGGTTAAGAAGGAGTAGATGTTTACTGGTAAAGCTCGGCTCTCTTTAATTTAATGATAGATTAATGGACGTTTGCCTCAGACAGTGAACGACTTGAAGATTTTATTTGCCTCGTTGTCAGTCATTTCTGTAAATGAACTAATCAAACAGACTTTTCGTAATTCACTAAGTTATTCTGATCAAATCGGCATCATGTTTCACGAAGCAGAACTCTAATTTAATGAAATAATAAATTGTAAAAGCTCCGTGGACATGCTGACTGGCTTTGTTTCGGGATTTCAAACTGTAATCTCACTTTAATTTAAAGTTTGTTTACAGAATAGCTGTTTAAGTTAAATACAAGCCGAAATGAAAAGCCTTTCTTTAGGAGTCAAACAAAGTCTATCCACTTGCTATCCACACTTAGCTAGCTAGCTAGCTAGTCACAAGTTGGTCTATGGTTTAGCCATGATACTACGATTCACCATGGTAACAACCACAAACAAACGGGTCGGCGTAAATACTCAGGGGCACAGCGAGTTTGAACATGTATTTCGTTAAAAAAAGCAGCACAGCGGCTGCTGCAAAAGAGCGTTGGAGAAAATTGCTGCTAGAGTAATGTGTATATTTCAATATAGTGTATATCATGTTTAATCATAAGTAGGCCTATAGCTAATATTACTGGTGAAATGGTATTGGACATCTATTTCATTTAGGTAGGAATGCTGCGGGCGAAAAAGTCTTATACCTAATTCCATTCTGAGGCTGCAGCACCATCATTAACAGAATTACAATTCATAATCTTTTATTTCAGGTTTACATCATTCACCTGCAATACTGTGGAACTCCTTTTTAATGGCTCTAACTATTTTTGTCCAGGGAACATTACAAAAACGTTTCAGAGCGATCTCTTCTGACGGCGCTTTAAAGTGATATGAGGATAAGGTTAGGCCTATGTAGGTTACATAACTGATAGACTTGGAAGAAAAACGATAGGCCTATCTGGAAATTAAAATGCGTTGGGGCTTCAATATCATCTCCCGATGTACTCCCTGAGAAGGAAATGCCATGTTTTGAGGAAAAAAGAAACGTTTTGTGGTCTGCCTAACACAGTTAATAAACCAACAATGTTTTTGTTTTTTTATTCATGCCGATATAACAAAAATGCGCCTACAGACTGAGTGAATGAATGAGGAAATTAATGCGCGCTTTGTCAGACGGAGGAGACTGAGAGAAACTCAAGGTTTCTTGGAGAAGAAAACCTGCTCCCGACCAGGTTAGGTTCACAGACTCAGTTACCATAGCAACTGACTCTGAGTTACCTCTCTTTCTGAAACGGAAAACCCAGAGTTTCCCTCATCTCAGGGTTAACAAACTCAGAGTTTTCATTAAACCTGCTTTCTGAAATACCACCCAGATTAGTGTGAAGACATGACATAACAACACCAGAAAATATTATGAAGTTTGACTCCTTAATTAAGCAGTTACAGTGGGGTCACACATTCTGACAGCTGCTACTTATCATATATGGTGACCTCTGAGATACTGGCTCTGTGATGACTCCAAATAAGAAAATATGTGTCCAGAGTAATGTGAAGACATGATATAACAACCCCAAACAATATTTTGAAGTTTGACTCATTAATTCAGCAGTTACAGTGGGGTCACACATTCTGACGGCTGCTACTTGTCATATATGGTGACCTCTGAGATACTGGCTCTGTGATGACTCCAAATAAGAAAACATGGGTCCAGATTAGTGTGAAGACATGACATAACAACACCAGAAAATATTATGAAGTTTGACTCCTTAATTAAGCAGTTACAGTGAGGTCACACATTCTGACAGCTGCTACTTATCATATATGGTGACCTCTGAGATACTGGCTCTGTGATGACTCCAAATAAGAAAATATGGGTCCAGATTAGTGTGAAGACATGAAATAACAACACCAGAAAATATTATGAAGTTTGACTCCTTAATTAAGCAGTTACAGTGGGGTCACACATTATGACAACTTAGCCAATGTGCTTATTACAAATGTAATTGTGCATGCATGTGCATGCAGTCACAAAGAAATACGTTTAGATAAATTTCAGAGAAAATGTACCTTAATAGATTTTATATATATAAACAGCGGTTTACTTTTTCTCCTTAGGTAGCAATAACAAATCGCGAATAATCATACAGCTCGCATCCGTGGACGTAATGTATTAATGTTTACTCCGTTTGCGTACGCGCTCTTCTTCGCCCTCCATTGTCTAGCACACACGAGCAGACGATGTGCAACAGCGCCCTCTGCGGTCACACTTCCTGATGGGTCACAGCTTACGGTGTAACACCTGTCCAAGATGGCGGCCGCATTTCTTGCGCCCAGCAGCCGATGCGGCGTCTACTCTATATTATGTCTATGGTCAACACAGCAACAGCCACAGCACAGCAACAGCCACCAACCGCAGCATCTTTAATTTTGATCAGAATAGGACATTTATGAGGTAGAAAACGACCAGGACAGGACAGTATATTATATGTTATAGTAGTGAAGTATAGTAGTTTAGTATAGTTATATAGTTATTTTGTAGCAGTAGGCCTAATACATAAGTGATGGAGAGATGAGAAAGTCGTATAAATTTCGGCATCGTGAGGGAACGACAGCTGAACTCTGCTGTGTCCCTTCCCAGTAAGCACACATACGTCGCGGCGACGTATTGGCAATGTAAACAGAATGCATCGGGGATACGTAGTATTTTGGTAGTTTGCTCACTGGCACGACGTCCCCGCGCTACGTTTCAGCGACATATAGCCGCTCTCTCCGCGACGTATACATATATACATCGTTCTAACGTATGCAATACGTCGTAGAGATGCAGGCAATATACATCGTTCTAACGTATGCAATACATCGTAGAGATGTACGCTTATATACGTTGTTCTAACGTATGCAATACATCGTAGAGATGTACGCTTATATACATCGTTCTAACGTATGCAATACATCGTAGAGATGTACGCTTATATACATCGTTCTAACGTATGCAATACATCGTAGAGAGGCAGGCTTATATGCGTCGCTCTAACATCTGCTATACATCTTACAGATGCAGTCTCAGGTACATCTTCCTGACATCTGTTATACGTAGTACAGATGTCAGGAAGATGTGCAGATCAATTGATCCTGCATTAATCCATTTAACAAAACTGGTCAGTATAGGTCACACACAATTACTTTAAATATCTTTACTAAATTGAATTGCTAAAGTAAGATAGATAAACCATACACAATTACTTATAATAATACATTTTATTTATAAAGCGCTTTTCAGGGTACTCAAAGACAATTTACACAAGTTCAAATCATTATAGAAAAAAGCACACTGTAACACATTAAAATGTATTCTTGTATGTAGCTAGATTTGGGGATAATTATCCTACTGTGGTCTATACTAAGGGCTAATGTACAAAAACACTACCTTGTGTTGTCTTCCCGTCAAACTTTCTTAATTTTTGGATGCCTATGGGATCATGGTAATGTTATTTGAACCAAAACACTTAACAATTGAGCCAAGAATAACATTTATTTATTAACAAAATTCATTATTTTTCTTAATCTGTAGGAGTCGCTGAAATATACAATATTTCTCTCTTTTG
Source organism: Perca fluviatilis (assembly GCF_010015445.1). Lineage (NCBI taxonomy): Eukaryota > Metazoa > Chordata > Actinopteri > Perciformes > Percidae > Perca > Perca fluviatilis. Next base: position 31,215,279 of record NC_053130.1, on the reverse strand, counting down.
ACTACACACTCGTGAGCTGTATATCACTGCTTCACAACAGCAGTGTGTACATGTTGGAGAACAAAAACTAATTGTCACACTATATTGTCCACTTTCTATCATAATGTAAATGATTTCAGTAGCAAAAAAAAATGCTGTCCCTGCTACAGCCTCTACTCCAGTCTGTTGCCAGTTGGGGAACTCCTTGATGGCCAGCTTCGTACTCAGGAAAGTAGGGTCCCTCAGTGGTGGTGCTGCAGTGACAAGAAAAAAAGATTTGGGTTTTGTGCGTTATTCGAAGAAGTATCTTTTAATACATTTTGTTTCATCTCCCTTTGTTTTGAGTGGTTGAGTAATATTTTTTTTTTGCAGATGTGAATAGAAAAATATGACAAGTAGAATATGGCAAGCCAAATGTTGTTAACGTAGTTAAATTCTCTGCTAAATTTTCCTCAGAAACTTCCATTCAGCCTTTAAATATAATTGAACAGTAAGGACATTTGGTCAGTAGGGGGCGCTGCAGTCTGTGCAGTTTCATTTTGGATGAAGTTCAAGGTGGGCTGTTTACGGTAGAAGGGATACAGCTACGGCCAAAAGTTACGCAAAAATCCCGCAAAATCTAGACTAATATAATAATATATTTGTTATACTTTCACCCAGGAAAACGTGTTTCATTCCTCTAGAGTTCTTTATTCAAACCACGATCTGTTTCCTGAACTTAACAAGTCATTTTGGTGCCTAAACTTAACTGTCTTCACCGTAGCTGTATCCCATCTAGCCTCAACCGCTGTTAAAGTGCCATTCTGACAATATGTATTTAGATCACTTTGTAAATTAAAGCTTTAAATAGCATGTTATAAATCGTCCCATAAAAAATACCATAACTTTCTCTCTAAAAAGGCTAACATCAAGGTTTCATAGTAATCACAATTATTTAAAAAGTAGTTACTTTTGAAACCAAAGGTGTCATTTTATGCTGCCCTCTCTTTACTTCCTACTCCCATTTTCAATTACGATTTTGTAAACTTACCACAGATGATTTGGCAAAGTAATGACTGGGAATATGGCAGCTTTCCACATTTTCCCGTTGAATATCTTGGTCATCATGGCAATTGAGAGATCTGAAAAATACAAACATATAAAAATTTAAAACAAGATAAGATCCTTAATTAATCCCACAGTAGAGTACATTTTCAGTGATACTGCACCAGAAGGAAAGTGCAATGACAAAAGCATCAGTAAAAACGCAAGAATAAAGCAGTTAAAACTGTTCAGTATACAGACAGAAAGTTTAATAATACGGTATTCACAGTATTGCACAGAGGAGTTATTGATATTGCATAAAAAAGGTGTACATTGATGTTGCACGTGAGTAAATTGTCAGATAGGGTGCGTGTGGTCTACTTGGAGCAGTGTTGATTATAAAGTCTGGCAGCAGCAGGAAGGACGTGTGGTATATCTCCTTCACTGCACATTAGGGTTACATTTGAATACAAAATGTAACTTAAGTACAACTTCCAAAGGGTTAAAATATTTACTATTGATAGATGGATATGATTTAATAATAGTTTATTACCTACCCATTTCAAAGTCTGCGTAGGTCTTCTTCTTTGGCTTCCTCTTCTGGAATCATTAGTGCCTCTTCCTCTTAGCAGGCCAATTCAGCAGTGGTCATCAAATCAGTTTTCAAACTCTTTCCTCTTATCTGAAAGAGATTAATATACAGAGGTAATTAATAATTCAAGTACAATGTAATAGATAGAGAAAGTCTAGGACCCGTTGAACACACAGGGGGTTAAAAAAAATAGAGCAACACATAAGAATCATGAGTGGCACTGCGCCTGCCCCAAATACTAGATAGATTCAGATTACAGGTGTGTAATTTGCTTCTTGCAACAAACTAATATGACAATAACATACCTGACTCTTTTCACTTGTTGATCAGGCTTATACACACAACTATTATTGTGGTATGATGTCCTTCATCTCTGCATTGCCTTCTCTCCTGCCGACGTTTTCTGATCTTCCACTATACATCATACCAACATAAAAACAGACACACTATGTGAAAGCTACTATCAAAAAATACTGCTCTTTTGTGAGGATGCAGTATTTTTAGTATTGTAACTACTGTTTCGCAATGAACACAGTGTATTCCTGACATTTTGTAGAAGATGGTGATATTCTTAGCAAGAACCCCCTTTTTAATGAGGGATAACTAGTGAAACAAACAAGCAAACAAACATCAACTAACAGTTTACCAAAGTTACCCTTGCTATAAACATTATAGCACACATACGTCGCCACGATGTATGGCGATGTATTGGCGATGTAATCCAAATTCATCGGGGATACGTAGTAGATTGCTCGTTTGCTCACTGGCACGACGTCCCCGGGACGTCGCTGCTGTACGTTTCAACGACATATAGCCGCTCTCTCCGCGACGTATATATATATACATCGTTCCAAAGTATTTCATACATCTTACAGACGCACACATATAGCTACATCGTTCTAACGGAAAAACGGGAGAAAAAAAAAGCAATATACCAATTAAATGATTGTGATATTGATAATTGTATTGATCTCAAAGTCAAATGTGATTCAATATGTCCATAGAACGTGTTTAGTCCCTGTTAAAGCCGATTATAAACTGCTAATGTCAGTTAGGCTTATGGTCAATTCAGCTTCAACAAAAAGTAAAACTTAAAGCTAAGTGACTGGACAGTAACTACATTAAGCTAACGCTAGCTTGCCAAGTAAATTGTTTTTATTTTAATTAATCAACGTTAGTGATATATCAGCAAGAAAATCATGGTAACAGGTGACGATGCTCATTAGTGTTTTGAAGGCTAACGTTAGCCCACGAAAACGGGTACCATCTAGCTAATAACTGATGTTTTATGACCGTTGGCACTCCCAACCCCATTTTCAAAATCAGTTGTTAACCAGATTTAATGCCGAGTGTACAGAAACGAACCACAGTCTTACTAGCTAAACTGTCCTAAACTAATTTTACATAGTGTCATTTAGTTAATAAGCAGGGTAAAAATAAAATGTTAGCCTGCCATTAGACGGCCCCTGAACCTCTTCACCTTTTTTAAATATGATTTAACGTTAGTTGGCAGATTAGCTAGCTAGCTAACGCTACATGCCGAATTTACCTTTAGCTAGCTACATTTTGATTATATAACAAGTCTTCAGCTTTAAATGTTCCCTGTTGAGATTTCAGTTCCATTAAAGCCAAAACAAAAATCAAATTAACCGATATGAGCAAAGTATGACTGAGGTGCGGCACTCAGTTACTGTTAGCTAGCTAGCTAGCTAATATTAACGTTAAGGGATATCGGGTAACGTTCAATTAGCTATAGCTAGCAGCCTCACCTTAGCTAACGTTACTGGCATGTACTGCAACTGACATAGCAGCTAACGTTTTCTTTACATTCAAATTCAGTCAGATTAGTACATATAGCTAGCAAGCTAACTAGCTAGAGCACGGATATTTTAATTTTAAATGAATGTGAAAAAGGGCGGCTAGTGCGATGTGAGCCTGATCTAACGGCTCTAAAGTTACTTTAAACCATGACATGGCATAACTTACTAACATATCTTGTTATTAGTCCGATGAACACCAACTTCCACATGAGAAAACGTCGAAATATTTGTATTAACGTTACGTTAAGATGAAATAGTGCTTACCATGGTATTTGACAGCAGCAAAGAAGCAGTCTCCATCCTAACCCTTCGTAGACTGGCAACTTTTTTTCCCCTTCCTTTATCGACTGTGGCGCGAATACGTTGCTGGGCAGAATTCAGATTCACTGTCCATCACATCAACAGTGTGTGTGTACAGTAAAGACATCCAGACGCTCAATAAACGATGCTTCCAAATGACCCGCGAACAACTGAGGAACCGTTAATATATCTCACTGACATAGTTAATATGTCGCTGCGATGTTGTGATCATAATAAGACGTCCAGACGCTCAATAAACGATGCTTCCAAATGACACGTGAACAACTGAGGAACTTTTAATACATCTCACTGACATAGTTAATACGTCGCTGCGATGTATAGATTGCGATCATAATAAGACGTCCAGACGCTCAATAAACGATGCTTCGTTATTCTTCTTTATGACCCGCGATCAATTGCAGACGAAGCGATCAATTGCATACGTCGTGCCGACGTATGTGTGCTTACTGGGTTTGTGTTCATCATCAGCAAAATTTAATTCGTCTTTGAGCTTCCATACTTTCCCCTCCGACCATCAACAACGTCAAAAATGGATTGTGAAGATCAGAAGAGAAAAGTTTGTTATCTCTCACCACACTCGTGTGTGCAGTAGACACTTTGTATCAGAGGACGTCGTCGAGCCGGCGGCTGAAGGGGGTAGAAGGAGACTAAAGCCAGGCGCCGTTCCTGTCTTGTTTCCCTGGAATAACTTCTCTCTTGGAAAAGTAAGACTTGGGGTACAGGAGCGGATCAGAGCCAGACCGGAGAGGATGGAGACCGACAAAGTTGCTGGCACTCTTTGTGCCAACGATCGTGATTATTGTTCAAGGCCGGACCCTGCGTTTGTGGACTTGGTGGTCTCTGAGAATGAGAGTCTTCGGGATGAAGTTGCCCAGCTGAGGCAGCAGCTGGAGCAGCTGTCACTCACGCAACGTTTCGGGTTACAGCGATTTGGTGGCTCGGACACAGACATTCGTTTTTACACAAGGTAGCCTATGTAAAGCTAGCTTTTTTCGTAATTTAATAGGCAATACTATTATAATACATGCTAAACTATTCAGGACATAGACGGGATTCTGAACAGCGATACCCGCGCTATACACACACACACACACACACACACACACACACACACACACACACACACACAGCAGAGCCGAGGTGTGTGCGTTACTTAACGCAGCACATGTAACTGACTGGAAACCGTACCGATGAGTATTTACAGCTGCTGGCGCAGATGAACAAACGCTACACTCGTTACTGTGATTAGCCTACAATAAACCCTCCATGATTAAAAAGTAGCCTACATACTTGACAAAAATGCACCTACTTGTTCGTTCTACGGGCATAAACAGGCCTTTCTTTCTGCAAGCATTTTCCACCAGTCAGGACACTACAACACATACTACAACAACGTTTCAGTAATCAAAGACTTTAACCATCACTCCTCAGTGAACGGTTCCCTAATCTGAGATCATTTTCTAGTTAAGTAGCCTATCTAGTAAAGTCTAGAAAAAATTCTAGACCTTGGAAAAATGTAGTTGATGACCCCTGGTCCAGCTTTACTGCTACATTTTTTTTATTTTTTATGTTGAGCCCTGCTATAGTGTGTTCAATTCAAAAATGCATAATGCAGCCTACCATTTGTTTTCCTGTATGCACGTCCATTTGTCTAAGTTACAGGTTCACCTCTAACCATCTGTAGGCTTGTGAGCGTGGTACAATAATAGTAACGAGTAGATTTAATAAAAGCTTCCTATTTTCACTAGACCTACTTTTGTTTTTTACAGATTTTCATCTTATGACCACCTGATGCGGTTTTGGCAGGTCATCGAACCATCGCTGCAGTACATGGTTAGGGGGACCAGAACAAGAACTGCAGATGGTGACTCGGCAATGCAAAGTACAGCCATGGTACAGACACAGTCTACCTCAAAGTGAAAACTTTTTGGATATCGAAGTCGCTCGACAGCTCTCTATCCCTCAAATTCCCCTCGACACACCCCTTCATGCCACCAGCCTCAACGGCCAGTCGCTCACCACTGTCACCCACTGTACTCCCCCGCTCCGGCTCCTCACCTCCGGTAACCACCACGAGTCCCTGTCCTTTCACCTTATCCCCGCCTCACTCTCACCTATCGTTCTTGGACTCCCCTGGCTCATTACCCACAACCCCAATGTGGACTGGGCGCGGGGGAAGATCAGAAATTGGAGTCCAGCCTGTCATTCCTCATGCCTTTTGTCAACTCGAGCCACCGGTGTGTCTCCTCAATCTCTCGCTCCTCCTGACCCCCCCGATTTGACTCTTGTCCCCCCTGAATTCCCCTGACCTCGCCCAAGTGTTCAGCAAAGACCAGGCTTTGTCCTTGCCCCCCCACCGCCCCTACGACTGCTCCATAGCCCTCCTCCCGGACGCGCCCCACCCGTCCAGTCGCCTGTTTAATCTGGTGCGTCCGGAGAGGGAAGCTATGGAGCAATACATAAAGGATTCCCTAGCCGCTGGTATCATTCGCCCCTCCCCGTCCCCGCGGGCTTTTTCTTTGTGTCAAAAAAAGACAAAACCCTCCGCCCATGTATTGACTACCGGGGGATCAACTCCATTACCATAAAGAATAAATATCCGCTCCCCTTGATGGACTCCGTACACAAGTCCCTCTCCCGGTCCGTAGTGTTTACTAAGTTGGATCTCAGAAATGCTTACCACATAGTATGGATCCGGGAGGGGGACGAGTGGAAAACCACGTTTAACACCCCACTCGGTCATAATGAATATCTAGTTATGCCCTTCGGCCTCACTAACGCCCCCGCCGTCTTCCAGGCCTTAATCAATGACGTTCTCCGCGACTTCCTGCACTGCTTTGTGTTCGTCTACCTTGACGATATTCTGATATTCTCCCGCGACCCAGTCCAACACACTGAACACGTCCATTTAGTGCTGCAGTGGCTTCTGGAGAACAGGCTATTCGTCAAGGCTGAGAAATGCGAGTTCCATGTTCCCTCTGTACAATTCCTGGGTTTCATTATTGAGAGTGGGCAAGTTTCCCAGTGACTTCTTTGTTACTTCAGTAGCTGCTGAGATATCCAGATTTCCAGACAGGCACAGCTCGCCCAGCGCTCCCAGGTCCCCTAAATCACCAAAACCTGAGTAACGTTAAATACAAGTGCAGAATTTGGATGGCACGAGTTCATAGACATGTCTCTGCTGATTGGGTATCACCTATGACTTGGCCAATAAATGAGAGACACACCCACCAAACGATGGAAAATCTGAAAGCCCGATTCACACCATTCCGAGGAAACTTGTCATTCAAGATTAAATGTGCCCCAGTGTATTAGTACTGTTGTACCTGTTTGGGTGGGACACATCTATGTTTTGTGACCTCACATAATTCCCAGCAACATAATGTGCAATAGTTGGTTTCACAGCAGACATTTTGGTTTGTCACAGCAGATAAGCATAATTCAAATTCAAAACATCAAAAACCATTTCAGTGAACTACTTTCAGGGTCTTGGATATACTGTAGTGGCTTACTGGGACACTTGATGGAACTGAGCCAGCCCTGAACACCCACACAGGTGTTTATAGTTAATGTGGCTCATTGGACCTTTTCTAGGGCTTTGTGGGTGTGGTTAGATTGATTGATTGATTGACATCTTCCACTGTTAGTGTTCTTGCACCTGTTAGGACAAATTACACTTTTGTCATTCTTATTGGTAGAAAGAATTTGTGACCTAATAAGTTCCCCATCAAAGCTCCGGCCCACCTTCAACCTGAAAAGAGTCTAATCAGCCAGAATAACTGAAAACATCTGTGTGGGTGTTCAGAGGCTTTAACAAAATTGATTTAAAGATTGACTGTGCTTTTTCTGCACTGCCAAGTCAAAATGAGTTCTATTTAACATGGAGCAGATGTCTTATTAGCCACAATACTAATAAAAAAACACCTATGTGAGTGTTTTAGGACATGTAACCTCAGGTCTGATCTCTGAAGTACTAAAGCAGTTAGTTCTATCGTTTTATTTATATATAAATGATGAAAATAATTTTCAAACTAAAAGGTTTGCCAGCTATATTTTCATCTCTTCAAGTTTTCAATCCTCAAGCATTTTCACGGCACCAATTTTTAGTATTTACATATCACAAAGGCAATTTCAGAAAATATCAAAAAGAATGTCAGAAAATACCTACTAATATCTGTTCCAATGAAAGATTACAGACTACAGCGGGGGACTTCACTGAATAACTGTGAATTACATGACTTGGTGTACCCAGAGTGCATTGTTGGTCATTTTAATAAAGGGAAGAGGAGAATGTGTTTTTTTTAAACTCCTTTGAGCCGTAGTTAATAGGTGTTACTTACTCCAAACTTAAATGAGCCTTGGGACTCTCATTTGACATTTCTTTCCGGAGCACATGATCCTTTTGACCTGTGCATGTTCAGTGACTTGCAGGGCAACTGATTGTACTAAAGTAGAAAGAATGTTGTGTGTCAGAAACAATCAAGATCAAAAGTGCAATTTTGATGTGAAAGATGACAAATTTGTGCCTGCAGGAAGCTGGCCTGCTCACACTACATTAGGAGATTATCAGGAGAAAACATTTGGACGTAATTAACTTGTAAGTCAAGTAAAGCTGAGCAAACCACTGAGTACAGCTTGAGTGTTAATTTATTGCACTTATGTTTCATACCACATTTTAAACTTCAGAGGAAGACTGAAACTGAGAGACACCATGAACACCTGTTTCAACTCCACCCCTCAAAGAATCGAGAATCGATAAGCGATAAGAACCGGAATCGAAAGGAAGAATTGGAATTGTTAAGATCATAACGATGCCCAACCGTAATTATATATATATATATATATATATATATATATATATATATATATATATATATATATATATATTTTCATTTACTGCGATTCGATATTGAGTATTGCGATTTTCTTTTCCTTCTTTAACAAAAACAAAAGTTGAATAATACACTTCTAGAGACAGTATCTCATGAGACATTTCTAAAAACTAATTGTTTTCTAAAAAGAAGTCAGTCAGACATTTATTTCATTTGTAAAAAAAATACATAACATGGATTTTCTGCATTTTCTGCAAGTCACGATGCACACGGTTTTTTCCCCACCCCTATCAGTTGTTCAGTAGGCTCGTTCGAGATGAGCCAGATGTGCGCAGAATCGATCACCGGCGATCGCCGCCCAATGCATGCCAGTTAGATTTGTGTCCGACTTGATCCCGACTTGCTCTGACGTCATGCACACGTGGGCAACGATAATCTCACGAGACCAAGGCGGCCGCAGTTCTGAGACGCAGGTAGCGCAGTTGCTTTTCACCAACTGCAAGAGCCAGGCGGATGCAGGCGGACCCAGTGCATGCTGGGAAACGCCGGCCTCTCAGCTGATCGAACAGCTGATTGGTTCAGAATCGACTCAACATGATGACGTTTTATATAAACTTTTTATTGATTTTGATCGGAGGAATTTTAACTGCTATTTATCTGATTTAAAGGCTTATTCTGTACAGAACACATGTGAGGCTGATAGTTATGTTTAGAAGTCAGAGAGACTAAATCTGATCATCTACAGCGTGTTGTTAATTAAAATCAGCAACAGATCGCATGTAGAGAATTTTGACAGCTACTCTGTCATAATAAAATCAATTGGAGACTGTGTAGGAGCAGATATATGGGTCTGATAACATTTTATTAAATCGGAATCGAACCACAGTGTTTCTGTCACTTCCTGTTCAGCCTGAAGGCTGCTGGAAAACGTATATTTCCATATATGATATATACTTATATGGAGCTAAAAGAGTCTCAATAAAGATAAATGCACACACTACATTCACATATGCACACACAGGATTCATACATGCACACACATGATTCATAAATACACACACAGGATACACAAATGCGCAAAAAATAAAAAAAAACAAAATTTAAAAAGCATAGAAGATTGACAAATGCATACAAAATTCAGAAATGCACACACAATTCAGAAATGCAAACATGTACAAATGCACACAAGATTCAGAAATGCACAGGACAAGATTCAGAAATGTATTTCTGATGCACACAAATATATCTTGATTTGAACTTCACTGCAATTTTGAGACTGCCCTGACTGGCTCGACACACAAATACCTTTTTTTAAACAGGGAATGATCTGCAACCAATCAGATATCTCCCTTGTTTTAGCCAATCACAAGAACGCACACCACGTTGTCGTGGAAGTTTCCTTTGCAGCAGGGGAGAAATTTCAGAGTTTAGTAAATTGAAACAAATAAGACAGTCTGAGACTAAAACCAAGTTGGGTTTTTGTATTTTATTAAAAGATATATATATTTGCAAATAGAATCAACATGATTTCACAAAAGGACGCAGCTCAGTCAGTTTCTCAAATGAGTGAACAGAACACCAGGCTTTTATACATCTTCAGAGTGACAGCACACACGCACTTAGATTATTACGACGCTACAATTTTTACATGTATCTGATACACATGAAGACAATCAGAGAAATACAAGAGACATCTTGGAGCCATTTCGCCTCCTCCTCCCGGTACGACTTTCACCCCCCAGTTACATCTTAACTGGCATGGGAAAACTAGAGAGTTTTAGGGCGACCTTGTAGCCCCTATCTGTTCAGACAAACCGTGCTCACATTATGTTCCAGACTGGACGTCTCACAAAGTTAGAATCAAAATCTGCATGTGGGAATGAGAAACTCTTTCAGCATTTGTGAGAGAATTAAAGTAGAAATAAAACATAAAAATATCAGGAATTATGCTTAAATGTAATTTTTGCCATTACAACGTGACATACGTCACGATTTGGGAGGTGGCTGAGCCCGTCCACCATTTTGGCATACCTACACTATCGGTAACCAGGGGCAACCATAGACTATTTAGGGGGCAACACTTGACGAAATGGATGTGGAACTGTGAACTGGGCTGTTTAATTTGTTTTGTTGAGATGGAGAAAGTGAATCAGGGTCAGTCTGCTTGCAGGAGGAGAATATTCTGTCGACAACTTTGGCCGCAACGTGCGAAGGTAGGTAACGTTACTGACACTGATAGGCTACCGTTTTCTCTTATTTATCCCATGTCAATAAATTAAAAACTTTTCAAACGTTCATGTTTGTACTTTGTAGTTGTCATAACACTTACTGGTAAGGAGAATTGCATTACTTAATCTAAATTACATTAAGCTTACAGTAGCTAACAGTTTACATTAGCTAGCTTGTAGTTTACTGCATGTATGTAATATTAGCTCGTTGTCCAGTAGCTTCTAGCTTTCAAACAAATGCAGTGCAAAATATGATCAGCAACTACAGCAAGGTAAAAGCTACCAGCTAATGGAGGTTGCCACAGGCAGTATGATATGCAGTAAATTGCAAGTGAGAAAGGTTAAATAGTACTGTAAATATATATATATATATATATATATATATATATATATATATATATATATATATATATGCCCAAAAACTTAATGACACAGACAAATAAGTTAATTTGATGCATTTATTTTGTGAATGGCAATCTCTAATATAGCAATTAATTTATTCTTTGGCCTCTGCCTCCCTTGTCTTTTGCTTTCCCTCTCCTCCTCATCTCTCCCTTCTGGTGATGCTAGTGCAGCCTCCATTTGTTCCTTAGTGAAGTAAACAAGGTGCAGCTTTACCTCCCATCCTGCAGCTACAACTGATAAACACACATTTCTAAATCACTGCTAACGTTGCGCATATACAGTAACGGCTTATAAAAAGAGATGAAAATGCCACCGGACATTAAACTTTACAAACACAAATGGCACAAAAGACAGCGACCCAGCTAACAGCCTTATGTTAAATGATTAGCATGGGTGTATTCACTTATGCTTAGCTAGCACTGTAGTTAGCTAGCAGGCTAGGCAACAACGTTAGCTAGGTGCACTTTGTGGCTTTAAGAGCCGACAACATAAACACATTTTAAGAGAACTTACCCAAATGAATACGCAGAGAACACACTCTCATCGACTGGGAGATTAGGTCGAAAGTAAAGTCCTTTCTTCTAATTGCAGCCACCTGATAAATCCGACGTCTCTAGAATAAAGACCTCCGCAACCAACATAAACACTGAACATGAGCAGTTCAAAATGGCGGAAGGGGGATCTCTGGGGGCGGGGTGCTGTGCCGTGACAACATCTCCTCATTCTCATTTGGCTTATAAGTAAACTATCCCCCACGCGGGGTGCGTTCTTGTGATTGACTAAAACAAGGGAGATATCTGATTGGTTGCAGATCATTCCCTGTTTAAAAAAAGGCATTTGTGCGTCGAGCCAAGTCAGGGCAGTCTCAAAATTCACACACAAATGCAGTGAAGTTCACAGACCGCAAGCAGTTTGTAAATCAAGATATATTTGTGTGCATCAGAAAAACATTTCTGAATCTTGTGTGCATTTGTACATTTTGTTTGCATTTCTGAATTTTGTGTGCATTTCTGAATTTTGTATGCATTTGTGAATATTCTGTGCTTGTTAAATTTTGTGTATTTGTGAATTTTGTGCGCATTTGTGTATCCTGTGTTTGTATTTATGAATCATGTGTGTGCATGTATGAATCCTGTGTGTGCATATGTGAATGTAGTGTGTGCATTTATCTTTATTGAGACTCTTTTAGCTCCATATTCTTAACGTAACACCATTTACCTGTCATAGGTTTTCTGATGGGGCTTTTCTCTTTGTATTGTGGTGCATAGTATTGAACGTTGATGTGCGAATTAATACTGCATTAGTTCCAGTCAGATTAGAGGATGCTTCAGAAGTCAGGCAGATAATCTTAGATATATTACGTATTCGAAAGAGAGTCCCTTTCCATGTCTACTCCTGTGCTGCGAGTTTATTCAACGGTATCTGTCCAGCTTTTGGCAGACAAACTGTGGTTCTTTGGCTCCATCCACAGAGGTTTACCTTAACCAATGAGATTATTCCACAACAACTCTGCATCTGACCAATGTGTGCTTACAGTCTTTCAAATAAATGTACAGTGCTCACATTTTTCAATCACTTCCAGATGACAAAATTCTTAATCCACATCCCCAGCTTTATTTAAATTAGGTAAGTGTGGCAAATTTCACATTTTAGGGCAAATATCCCATTATTGTGGCCCATCAGCAAGCATAGTGAATATTCATCAATGGAAAATCACATTTTAATCAATAGGCCAGATATATACTATTTCAAGTGTTATTATATTATTTACTTCTCCTCTATACCAATTATTATGGGAGTTATTCCTGCTGTTACTGTACATTAATACTCATACTATAATGCAAACAATAATGTAAATATCAAAATGCTGTACAAAAACCAGGATGTACAGGAAATCAGTTGGGAACGACATCATACAGATAAACAAAAAAATACAAAAAAGGCACTTAAGAATATTACACACACACACACACACACACACACACACACACACACACACACACACACACACACACACACACACACACACACACACACACACACACACACACACACACACACACACACACACACACACACACACACACACACACACACACACACACACTATAATTCAGATACTTGAGCCCATGTTGTCACACAATTCACCTGAAAAGTTATTTTTACAATTATATCAGATACACTTGGCTAATGATAAACAAGGCCTTATCCTACAGGAAGAACAGCTGACAGGAAGTCAGGAAGGAGTGTTTAAATCCCCGATCCTATGCATCATCGTTGTCTTACACCTCGCATGGCTTACTTTTTATTTCACAGATATCTGTCTATTGCAACCAAGAACTCAAATGTCTGCTTGAAATGATTCCTAGAATTGAACAAAGTTGCACAAAGTTGCCCTAACACTGCCGAGTCCCTACTGGCTGACTGGACGGCTTAATACACACTCCCTGCCGTGTCAGGCTGATATTGGCCTTCGATTTAACACTAACAGAGTGATGCTGTCAACTTCGGATACAGCATGTTGAGGGTGATGATATGTTTTTTTAACAACATCTCAGAGGTGAGTGTCAAATCTACTTCACTTCCTTAAGCAGCTGCTAACTCTAAAAAAAATTATAATTCAGTGTAGCGTTCTACGTGTTAATTAAGTGACTCCTGCAGACTCATTAAAGTACAGCTCTAGGGGACTTTTTTTTGTTAAGTTATGTAACGTTATGTTAAAAATCTGACAAAAATATCAGCAGCTGCACAAACTTTGCAGCTTTTAACTGTCGTATTCAATAAGGCTGGGTCCCTAACGACGATACCTTTTAGGCACCAACCGAATTGCCTCCTTAGTGTAGAGTATCAAAAAAATGCCTCGTCATTCAACACCCAATTTCAATGCAGGAGGAGTAAATCTCATCAGTCAGTGAGCCAATAAGCAAGCAGCATGCTTCTACCAAGATCTAATATTGCTTGTGATTGGCTGTCTAACGTTACGTCGTAGAGACACAGGAAAACCTCTCCGTTACGCACAGAGACGGGGCTCATGTCTGTGTTGTATTTTGAGAGGCTTGACTACAGTGTGCATCACATAGATGTAAAGGAGCTTAACATTTTTGGAATTTTTGTATCGCAATGTGTAGGGATCGACCAATTATCGGCCTGGCGGATTATCGGGGCCAATATATGGCAATTTGAAGATCATCTGTATCTGTGTTTTATTTTACAGATAACCGATAGTTATTAAAAAGTGCACTACTCTGGCTCCACTACATCTCTGTAAGCTGTCTGCAACCCAAGGGTTGCAAGGGCTGTTATTTTTTTTTTTTTTTTTACTGTGTTATTATCATTATTATAATATACTGTATATTTATTATGTTAGTGTTTCAGTTTTATTACATACTTGCCTGAAGCATTTAAACTAACTTTTGTGTTGGAGTTTGTGTAACATTCCAAAATGTTTATTTTGACATATATATGTATATTTTCATTTTTCCTGTAAATGCATATCGGTTAGAAACATCCCTTATTGGTTTCACTAACTACTAATAATCGGTATCGATATTGGCCCTGAAAAAAAAAAAAAAAAAAAAGAAAAATAATAATAATATCGGTCGACCCCTAGTAATGTGAAATGTAATTTCTTTTTGTCAAAATGGATTTGATAAAATTGGTATAAAAACAGACTGTTTACTGTGTAAGAGTAGCCTTCCGTTTGAAAAATATCTTTTTATCAACACTGCTCCCCCTGCCTTGAAACAGCCTATTGTGACCTATTGGTACTGATTTTATACACACACACACACACACACACACACACACACACACACACACACACACACACACACACACACACACACACACACACACACACACACACACACACACACACACACACACACACACACACACACACACACACACACACACACACACACACACACACACACACACACACACACACACACACACACACACACACACACACACACACACACACACACACACACACACACACACACACACACACACACACACACACACACACCTTCAACCTGTACACACTTGCAGAGGAGATAAATATTAAGTTGTGCCTGCTGTTATCAACACCAAAGTGAGGATTTCAAGTCAATGTACCGAGTAGTTTAAAAGTATTGCTATGACTATTTAGCTCACCTCTGCCCTTTTTCACTCTTTTGTGTCCCTTATTGTCCTTTTCACAGGATTTGAAATAAAAAAAGAAGAAAAGAATTCTCCATGATCTCCCTCTTCACATAATTTTCACTTCATTCACTTCACCTGTACAAAGAGCTCAGTCTCAGCTACAATATTTGAGGAGTAGATGGGACTTTTGTTCCCCAAAACCATTGCAAGACCAACATGCCCATCAGCACCTTTGGTTCTAAAAATGGTCTTCAGTATCAGTAACCACATCTGTCCTCTGCCACAGCTCCACACCAAAACATTCATTAAGGCAATTTTCCATCTAAGAGGTGTCAAACTCATTTTAGTTCATGGGCCACATACCGCCAATTTGATCTCAAGTGGGCCAGACCAGTAAACCACTCCAGAAACATCAGAAACTTTATCTGCCACAAAGTTTCTTGTCAGCTTGATGTTGGCAAACGCAAGTTGCTTCTGCTACGACAGCGTTCTAAGGCCATTGTAGTGAAAAAACAGGAAAAGAACTTCTCTGAACTTAAAGTGGTACATTTGGAATTGGAATGAATTACTTCTCTGCAATTTTCACACTTTGCAAAGTCATCCAGTGGACCTGATTGGACCCTTTGGCGGGCCGGTTCTGGCCCACGAGCCGTAGGTTTGACACCCCTGGTCTAAGTGGTTTTCGTAATAATAGCCCTGATGAGGAAAAAGCCTTGCAACGCACGACACGCTTGGGTCTAGTGGTTTAGATGGTTTTGGGATTTGGTCCAAGGCAAGTTTGTTAAGCTTGGCTCAGCATGTGACCTCCCACCTCCGCAAACACCCCGTCCCATATTCAGTACAGTTAAAACACCTAGAAAGAAATAACATCATAGATGTTTATGGTAAGCCCTTAACCTGAATTGATTCTAATGACACATTTGTCAGACTCTATGAATGTGTTTTACTATTACTATTACTTGACTAGGAATGTAACGATGCATCGTAAAGCAGTTAAAAAAACTATATAAATGTATGAGGATTACAACCAGTTGGGATAAAAAAAATTTATCGCGATGCAACTTTTAAACGGCCTAGGGCGTTTTCTACTTTTAAATCCACTTAGTTGATTTATTTGAAGAGATCTTTTTTTCTATTTATTTAGTTATTTTGATGGTGGGATTTGTTTTAGAAATCTAATTATTCATTTTGTAGTACATTTTTGTAATTTAAAGATAAAATTCAATTTCAGTTGCACTTTTGATAAGAGGACACCTCTGTTTTGCACAGTTTATAGAAATAAAGGAATATTTTTCAGTCATTTGTCTGCAGCCCATTTGAAGAAAAAAAAAGGAGAAAATCGTATCGTCAACTTAAAATCGTGAATCGAATAGTGAGTTGAATCGTTACATCCCTAGTCTTGCCCCTAAACTTCAGAAGAGTCCAGAAGCTTCATAACTCTGCTAAGAATAAAGTTCCTGGTAACAACAATTTTCGTTTGAAAGTTTGACAACTGCACCGATCGCCAGAAAACAGAAAACAATCAAAGCCCCATCCCCCTACAAAGGAACAATCTCATTTTACTCATTCCTCTCGCCTCTCCCTCCCACCATCATCAGCACTCCCTCCAGTCCAGCCGTATTCGAAGCTAGTCCTGTGCGGCCCTTTGACGCTCCTGCAGCCAGGTCCGGGCACAGCATGGCATCATGGGAAGACACAATAACCACACCACTTGCAGATGGGGAGCTGGTGCTCTCCTCCCCCCTCCTGTGTTGCTCTGGTGTTGGAGCAGGTGCTCTGATCCCACTACTCCCAGCGCCTACGCTACCTCCGGCACCGACACCGCCCCCTCGCCGTTTGGGCGGCGGGCCCCAGAGGAAGGCGTGGGCAGGCCTGTAGTGCTGGCGGGCGTAGCGGAGCAGGCGTCTGCGCGTGGCCGGCAGGCGGATGGTGTAGACAAAGTACTCGAGGACGCTGTGCTGCATGTTGGGAAGGGTGTTGCGGCACAGCGACTCCTCCAGGAACAGACGGACCAGCGGGGCCTTGAAGGCCTCGTAGCCCAGCTCGCCCAGGGACTTCAGGATGCGGGTGATGCGCAGGTAGTTGTGCTGGGACCTTTGAAAAGAACAAAGCAGGAGATGAAAATGTTTTACTATGACTTGTCAATCCACCTGTGTGTGTGTGCTCATTTTCAATTTGCGCATAAAACGCCATAGTTTCGAAAAAGCTTTTTTTAATGCATGTCGAAAAAATGACACTAATATGTCTCTGAACAAAAATCTAAATACAAATTGTACTAGAAGTCACTATATATTCCTGAAATGGATATGAAATTGATATATGTAGTATTGCAATTGAATTAAGATATGTATCACTTATATGAATGTGACATTTTGCACAAATGACGTGTGTTTATTGAGAGATACTCCCATCGATAAGGGATAATGTCAAATGCAAAATGTAAATGGACTGTATTTATATAGCGCTTTTCTAGTTCTAACGACTACTCAAAGCACTATAACATAGTACAGGAACCATTCACCATTCACTCACATTCAGACACTGTGGCCAAGGCTGCCGTACAAGGTGTCACCTGCTCGTCAGATAAACATTCACACAATTTACACTCCGAGGCGCAGCATCAGGAACAATTTGGGGGTCAGTGTCTTGCACAAGGACACTTTGGCATGGAACTGCAGGGCCAGGGATCGAACCACCAACATTCCGATCAATAAGTGACTGCTCTTACCATCTGAGCCACAGCCATATTTGGGCCCACGGTTGTGTTTATTGTTGAAGGTGCTCTTGATGAAGGTCCAGACGGACCGAAACGTTACGTTTTCTTTAAGACATGGTGATGCTATAGCAAGAGCAGAGTGCAGTTTTTTTTTTTTTTTTTTTTAAGATCTCAACTTTGGAGCAAAATTGAAATTTTGGGAGTCAAACATAATTTTCTGCATTTAGTTATTTATTTCTGGTGAATTTTTCTGCAACAATTTCTATCGTTACAGCATTAATTTATGGTGCAAATGTCTTTATGTAAAGGAAATTATAATAGGTTTAGCCTAATCATTGTTGGCATGATTTCATAAATCATGTTTTAATGTGAAAACATACATGTGAGAGATATGAAAGGTGGGGAAGACATGCAGGCAAACCGTCACAGGTCAGATTCGAACCCTGGACCTTCTGCGTCGAGGATTATTAATTAATGAACTATCTGTGGATGACTATCTTAGGGACTAACTTACCAATAGGCCAGTACTCCTGTCATCAGTGGGGATTTATATTTGCTAATAAAATGTTGGATACATGTTAAGACTTTCAAAAATTAACAAAAATTGTGAGGCCCTCCTGCATTGACTCTGAGGACCCCCTAGGGGTCCGGGACCCCTAGGACCCCCTGTTGAAGATCCCTGGGTTAATGTAATGTAGTCACGGTTTTCAAAAAAAAAAAAAATTCATAAACCTTCGTTTGACTAGTTTATTACAGAACCCAGCCATCACGCGCTGCGCCGCCACATCCTGCGCCACCCACCACCACAAGTCAATTCCCAACCTGTGGGAAACACTGATGAGCCATCTAGAAACCACAGTGTACCAGATGCAAAAGCTGTTGCGCACATTTGATGGGGCATTAAAAGCAAGAGAAGGGAATACAATCGTATTGAGCAGCTGCTTAATGGTGTAGAATTTGTTGGTTTTCATTAGGTTTGGGTAATGGCGACAATTAGTATCAGATGCTAAGGTTTTCGAGGTGGTTTGTGAGTTGAGGAGGTTATAGTAGTAGTGCTGAGGAGAAAAAAAAAAAAAACATACTTGTATTAAAAGTGCACACCCTAATGTGTGACATTCAGGTGGTTCTTTGGCAAGAAAACTAGAATAAATGACTACTCTCAGACCATGAAACCTTCGGGAAAGAAAAAGAAAACTCCCTTTAAAGGATACTTTAACCATCTGTTTGTTGACTGAAAACATCTTGTTTCACATTTGGCCGCCTTGCTAAAGGGCAAAAAAGCAGTAAGTGGCAACCGAGCCATAAGTTCACACACATTCTGGCTAGTGTGTATATGTGTGTGTGTGTGTGTGTGTGTGTGTGTGTGTGTGTGTGTGTGTGTGTGTGTGTGTGTGTGTGTGTGTGTGTGTGTGTGTTAGGGCTGAATGATTAATCGTTTTCAAATCAAAATCAGGACTTAAAAGAATGCGATTGGTTAAAGGGGTGCTAGAATGATTATATAGGGTATTTCCTAATGGGGTATGTAACATTAGTTGGGCTGAAAATGGCCTGGTTGATATTTTATTGGCCCTTATGCATCCCTGTGTTTTGGCCCTATTTGTAACAAGAGCTTTTCTTCCAAATATGGTATGGTCATGAATATTTAGATGAGCTGCGTGCTGCTTGGTTGAGCCTTAGCCCCGTACACAAACGTAGAGACGCGTGCTGATTGGTTGAGCAAATCGCCAATTCACACACACATTAGAAACGCGACAGAACTCAGACACTGCAATGTTTCCTTATCAAATTCACTTCTGAGACTTTTTTATGCGAGAAATCAACTATATAAAGCTCAAATATGGGCCGTTTTACGAAAATGGATGGCTAATTGCAAATTTGGTAAAACTGTGTGTCGCAGTTCAGCTGCCTGTGTTGCTGCCTCGCCTCCGGCACCGCTGCTGCAGCCCACAGCACCTCATACCCGCGCAAAGTCACCGTTTGGACTAATGGACTAGCTACCAAACACCGCTGCCCTGACAGATCTCCAGGGCCTGCATCTCCTCTCTTCCTGCTAGCTAAATGGCCCGTGTGTGAGAATGAGAGCGCGGTCAGCGAGCTTGTTACACCAGCAATCTCTTACCACATGTTACACACATGTCACGCCACTTAGCTATACAACATACCTAAAGGTCTTATCAAGCTAACAACGGTGTCCGATTTCAAGTTAATGAATATTTGTGAACTGTAAGGGTTTCGTTAGCTGCGACTGTCCCTTCAATCCTAGCTGTATGTAGCTACAAATCACGGATAGTTAGCTTCCTTTTCGCCTTAATTCGAGTATATTTACAGTTTGAATTTTGTCACGCCACTTACACAACATCTAACTATATGTCTTATAAACCTAACAACGGTGTCCAATTTCAAGTTAATATTTGTGAAGACTAGCTAGCTAGGTGTTTCGTTAGCTGTGACTGTCACTTCAATCCTAGCTACAAATCACGGATAGTTAGCTTCCTTTTCGCCTTAATTCGAGTATATTTACAGTTTGAATCTCGTCACGCCAGTTACACAACATTTAACTAAATGTCTTATAAAGCTAACAACGGTGTCCGATTTCAAGTTGATGAATATTTGTGAATTTCAGAGGAATTCTAAGATGAGGCTAGCTAGCTAGCTCTCATTGATAGAGCTACATCCAGTCGCAGGCTCTATCAATGAGACTCGCGGACAAGCAGCGTTTATTTCCCCAATCGTTTGTGTAAATAACAACACATTATAATTACACACATTAAAAGAGTAACTGGAACCTGTGGTAACAGATTGCTGGTGTAACAAGCTCACTGACCGCGCTCTCACTCACACACACTGGGCATTTAACTAGCAGGAAGAGGGGAGTTGCAGGCCCTAGAGTTCTGTCAGAGCAGCGGCGTTTAGTAGTCCATTAGCGGTGTTACCGGTGACTCTGCGCGGGCATGGAGTGCTGTGGGCTGCCAGTCGTAACGGAACTCACAGCAGGCCAGGGTCTGTGAAGGAAGGCAAGCCGGCGGCGAGGCAGCAACACAGGCAGCACCGGCGCTGAACTCCGAACTCCGACACACAGTCGGACAAAATTTGCAATTAGCCATCCATTTTCGTAAAACGGCCCATATTTGACCTCTACATAGTTGATTTCTCGCATAAAAAAGTCTCAGAAGTGAATTTAATGCTAAAATAGCATATGAACAATGTATACAATTTCTGAGATCTGCACGACCTAGATTCAGAAGACTAACTGATCTCAGGTCAGTTATGTAGCCTATGCAAATGTTGGGGCGTGACAAACACAGACTAGAGCCAAATGAGGAGCTGCAATAGTTGACGTCAACTATTGCGGCTCGTTGAGATTCGCCCGTTTTCAGAGGCAGTTTCAAATAGTGAGATTTGCAGAGAAAAGAGGTGTCAATGGGATTTAGAGGTTCTATGCATGTCCTAGTTACCCCCTAAACTGTCATTATTCAACTATGACAAGGTAAAATCAGTTTTGCATTCTATCACCCCTTTAAGGCCGCAATTAAACAAACGTGCAATATTTAGTTGAATGTTTGGTGGAACATATACGTATTTCTCTTTTTACTATTATATTTATGCTTTTTTATAAGACAAATGCTGGAATAATGTTAGATATCACTTGGAACACTGGTGATATCACGCTGGAAATTCATATGTTTCTCGCATAAAGATATAGAGCAGTTTTGATGGTGTCTCATGTTATAATGTTATTAAGTTTTATCTGTTACAGACAATATTGAACTTCAGCTAAACTTTAAAAAAATAATAATAGCAAATCGAATCATTATCGCAACATCTGGCAGAAAATCGCAATTAGACAGTAAATCGTTCAGCCCTAGTGTGTGTGTGTGTGTGTGTGTGTGTGTGTGTGTGTGTGTGTGTGTGTGTGTGTGTGTGTGTGTGTGTGTGTGTGTGTGTGTGTGTGTGTGTGTGTTTGTGCGCTCACTCATTTAGGTGCTGGAAACGCTCCTGCCAGTTGGGAGCCCGGGCAACATTACCACTCTTATCCAGCAGTTTGATGCCGTAGAAGTCCAACATCAGGGAATAGGCCGCCAGGAATCTGCGCTTAGCTTCCCGAGTGCTTTGGAATTCCTGACAGGATCAAACACAGCAGATCAGAGACCAGCGGGACACAACCTTTTTGTTTGGCATTAACATTAGAACTGTTACAATTCCAGATTTTGCTGTACGATTAAATTGTCTTTTTCAGACAAATTAAAAAAGGTACAATATGTAACATTTCTGCATTAAAATGTCTAAAAACGACCATACCTATGTTATATATTTTTTGGAGTTGTGTAGTTACACTTTCCCAAATGTTTCCACCAAATGTCAAACCCAGAGAAATCTGTTATAGCACTTAACTGCAGTGCCGGGTGGTTACGACGCTAACGGCAGTTTAATGAAGCGTCGTGAAACAGGCCATATCAGAGCCAGGCATCCGAGTCAGAACAACGTCCATCCACAATGTTAGCTATGTCTCCTTTAGTGCTACCGGTGTTCGTCCCAATGCAGCTATTTTATTAGAATGACATGAATACACGTTACTAAACGTAACATGAATAAACTTGAATGGGTACACTCGTCCGTTAACAGATGCATTCTAACCAGCGATGGTTTTTAACAATAAAAACTACAACTCCCATAATTCCACACAACTTCCCAATGTCATCAAAAGTCTGTGTTTACAATCCATTGTTTTGGATGAGAGACCCCTACCGGCAGAAAGTTATATATTGTACATTTAACAAAATATTTATTTATTCATTACTTGTTTAAACAAATTAAAGTTTTGAGTGAATCCCAGGTCTTTTGGTTATATCATGTGACCCAGATTATGTAATAACACAAATACACAGCCTATGAAGTAAACTATGCATCTTTATTATCATAAAATACTTTATCTAACTGTGTCCCGCCTTGTGATTTTTGTTGCTATGAACGTGTATAGGGTCAACAATTGAAATAATAATAAAAATATATATATAGTCAGACAAATAATCACTTATATAATTACAATTTGGCATATCTAAACAAAAACAATTACCAGTCACACCCCTTAAGCACTTAGCTAATGTTAGCAATTAATTGCAGTTAAAAAAGGAAAAAACTTTTTTTTTTTTTTTAATTGACAATTAGACAATTATGTAATAATTGTTACAGCCCTAACTGACATGCATTTTAGGTGATCAGATGGAGCAGAAGGACATACAAGCTACATATAAGGACACTATTGATCTACATATAAGGACACTATTGTCTCACCACATCTGAATTTGGTCAGAGACTAGGGATGTAATAATAATAATAATAATAATAATAATAATAATAATAATAATAATAATAATAATAATAATAATAATACACTCAACTCACGATTCAATACAATTCACAATTTAAAGTTCACGGTACAATGTTTTTCACGTTTTGAGCTGCAACTGAAAAAATATTCCTTTATAAACTGTGGAAAACAACAGCTGTGTCCTCTTATAAAAAGTGCAACTGAAATTGTATTTTATCTTAAATAGCAAAATTTTAAAAATCATTTAATTTTGATTTTTAAAACAAATCAAAATAACAAAATGAATAGAAAAAAAATCTCTTCAAATAAACAAAACAAATGAAATCGAAAGCAGACTACGCCCGAAGCTGTTTACAAATTGCATCGTAATTCATTTTTTTATCTCAAAAAGGTTTAACATTTATATGACTTTTTAACCAATTCACGATGCATCGTTACATCCCTATCAGAGAGACATTTGCACTCGTTGGGATTAAAATAATAAATTTCAGAAAAAACTACCTTTTAGCTGAACACATGTGGGACACAAACATTCCAGTGGTTTAGCATTCTCAAAGTAGGCATAATAATGTTTTGGCCCATTTGAGTGACTTGTGTAATTGCTTCATACAGGGAATGCACCAATGTTCTTGAGTGCAACAATTTACAGCACACTGTCATTTCAAATGTAAAAATATCCCTCATGTTTTCAATTTATTGCTTGAATGGAAGATGTACTCTATCACTCAACCATAGCGAATACTTGCAATCAAGAAGTACAAAAACAAATCAGGCATGCAGCAGGCCACTCTCGGGTCTATATATATATAATAATATGTATATATTATGTGTACTTGTGTGTCTTACTTTGATCTCGTCCTGAGTCAGTTCATGTGCGTAGAAGTTGAGCCCTTGTTCTCTTAACGGAAACAGCCTGCCACAAAGACAAGGAATAACACAAGATCAAATGAAAATGATGAAAACACACAAGTGTTCTTAACCGTTTTCTACTGTTGTCAGCGTAAAATAGAAAGTTAGTACCACTATTTTACGGGTCCACTACTGTATGACATGGGTTCAAAATTAGCACCATCTACCAGCCAAATGCTGGTAAAATATGCAAGAGGTTGGTATATTTGCTCCACGCACAAGCCAAAAAAACAGGAACTACCTAAAAATATAATCATAATAAAATAAATAATAATACAATAATATATATTTAAATGTAACACTGTGTATTGTAAATAATGTAATAATATATACTTAAAATAATTGTGTACGTAGCAAAACAATACAAACTGGGCAAAAAACTGCGTTTTCTGTTTAGAAACATCTTAAGCCCCCCTCCCTTGACTACAAGTGGTTTGGCCCACTGCCTGCTTTCCCAATTCCCCCTCTACATCATGCTCTACACACACAGTGGGAGAGAGCAAAGTTTGAATCACTGCAGTAGGGTTAAGGTAGGTTAGGGTTAGTAGGCGACCTGCCGTTCTTGACTTGTCGCACGACAGTGGGACGTCATGGGAGCGCCGTAACTATTTATACTCGCGTTTTTCTCTTGAACAGAGGTGTCGCTAATGAGGAAAGGCTACCGACTTTGCCATTTCTACGAACTAGAAGAAAAAGAAAAAGGTAAACAATGGCCGAACTGGCAGCAGCATTGACGTCAATGTTTCGAGTCAATGACATATTTCATCGGATTAAGCCTTTCATTCACCATAAAAGAACTCATCTTAACCCTAGTAAGTTTACAAGAGAGACTTGCAGTCACTCTTAGAGTCCTGGCATCCGGTTGCCCTCAAACTCGTCCATGCTTCCTGTTTCTGGTGAGCGACCTCTGGTCGCACTTTAAATCCTTGTGCGCCAGCGAGATCTATGTCATTTTGATGTCACATTGGCACGCGACAGGTCGGGAATGGCGACTGTAAAGAGGCCTTAATGTCAGCTGTAAAACTCCAGTAAGTAGGGTGGCAAGGCCATTTTATTCACTCTAAACATCGGATGAAGGGATTCTTTTTACAATACAAATGATGCTGAGTCATGACATAAATTAGTCATGACAGAAAGAATGATAACCGATGTAACGTTTATAACGTTACCTAGCTTATTTGGTAGCTCGTTCAATAGCTTGTTGGATAGTTAGCTGGCTAGCTTGCTAATTCCACCCACTGTGCTTTCATGCTACACTAGTTACAGAAAATGGCCGAACAATGTTGTCACTTATCTGGCAAGAGCGCTGTGCTTTTCTATGGAGTGACGAGAACATATGAATGTAACACTGAGCGGTTACATTTTACTAATTAAGTGGCTAGCTGGCTAGTTAGCTAGGTAGCTAGCTTGCTAAGGGGCTCAGTTCTCAGTTCAGCATCATCTGTATTAGTGCAGAATCACTTCATCTGATGTTTAAAGTGAATAATGGACCTTTTTCACAGCAGACATTTTGACTTGTCATAGTAGAAAAAGCACAGCTGTAATTGATAACCTTAACGATGGCTCAGTTCCATCGAGTGTCCCAGTAAGCTATTTCATTGAGTCAGCATGCACAATACCAGGGCCTCTGCTAAGTGGAATGCAGCCATCATTAATGGTTTTGAATACACCTGTGCTTTTCCTACTTTTCCTTATTGCTACATCGTAGCCTGACGTGCACCTCTCAAAAAATTAAACACGTCGCACCAACGCACGTCAGGGCTTGGTTGCATTGCATTTCCCTCCCCCGACTGTTTCTCGAACTATGCCTTTAGAGTCGCTACTTGTTCGGAAGCTAAGCACTGTCACTCTATCACTTCTCCCTCACTCTACCACATACTCCCTTAAACATACACACATGCTGGCTCGACGCACACACAAACGCACAAGTATAAACATCAGGCCACTTACATAGGCTACGGCGAAAGCTCTGCGTGGAGCCTCCGCACAACCATAAATCACACTTAAGGTGTATTCCAATTCTAAAACATTTTACATTCAGGAAGTAGAGCGGATGAAATCCTCACTTTATTTCTAGTGACATTTATGTAACAACTGGACAGTCAGTTACTGTGGTTTTATACCATGCAATTAATAATCCAGTCACTTCAGAGGAGTTTGTGCAATTACTAGGGTTGGGCATCGTTTGGATATTAACAATTCTTAACTGATTCTTCCTTTCGATTCCGGTTCTTATCGATTCTCAATTCCGATTCTTTGAGTGGTGGAGTTGAAACGGGTCACATGCTTATTTCACAAATAAGAGGAAAGTTTTATTTTGATTCAAAGGTCAGTTGCAGTTTTACAGGGCTTTTTCAACGTAAAATAAAGCCACACTAGAGCACCGCTTACTGTGCTCCACGGCTGCCAACACAACAAGTGCCTGGACGCTGCGGGAACCAAAAGTTGCGAATGTTAAATTTGGAACCCATGATCAGATTTGAAACAAAATCCTCCAAACGATTCCAATAGGGGTGTGCATTGGCGCTGCCCTCACAATTCGATTACAATTCACCAGGTAATGATTCGATTCAATTCTACGATGCATTGCGATGCATCAAAATTCTACTGCACACAACAAGGCAAATTTTTCATCAGTCATGAGGCAATACAAGCAGTCAGATATTGAACAACAGATTTTATTGGCTGCTATGTGTGTATTATCACTCTCCTGTATTTTTGACATTAATGCCATTAAATAAAATAAAATTGAATGGTCGAACCTGAAAACATAAAAAACATAAATCACTGCTTTCAGTGCTTTGAATGAGAAATGTTTCTCTTCTCTCTGCTTTAGAACCATTTGAAATTAAATAGAGCAATAACAGCCAACTTTTTCCAGCAGTGACCATAAGTGGTTTATTTTTTTTTTTTTTTTTAAAACACAGTAAAATAGCAGCTCCAGGCGTCACTTATAATGGCTACACGACTGGCTTTACACATTGATTCCATTACCTTTGCTTTGGTTTCTTTGTGCAATGCGGGAAGCGCAGAATCAGTGAAGTTAGCTCTTGTTGGTAGCTTATACCAGGGCTCAATTGTTTTAAGCATGTGGCGAAACCCCGCATTTTCTACCACAGAATAGGGTCGTAGATCCTTCGCTATGAAACATGCCACCGATCGTGTGATCCTCTTTGCTCTCTCGGAGTTGTGTGGCAATGTTGACACTAGCGACTCGTCAATTCTTGGCTGGGATGTGTCGACTTTTTGTGTTGTTGTTGTTGAAGCCAACGATCAACATGGTTTGTAAAGTTAGTTGTATTGCCAACGTGCTTGATTTTAGTGTGGCAGGTTTTACACACCGCGTAAGTCTTGTCTAGTTTCCCATTAAAGGTCCCATGGCATGAAAATGTCACTTTATGAGGTTTTTTAACATTAATATGAGTTCCCCCAGCCTGCCTATGGTCCCCCAGTGGCTAGAAATGGTGAAAGGTGTAAACCGAGCCCTGGGTATCCTGTTCTGCCTTTGAGAAAATGAAAGATCAGATGAGCCGTTTTGGAATCTGCTTGTTATGAGGTCATAACAAGCAAGGTTACCTCCCCTTTCCCTGCTTTGCCCGCCCAGAGAATTTGGCCAACCCATGAGAGAGAGACATCATGGCTTTCAAACGAGAAAAGTGGCAGTTGGTTAAGGCCACACCCCCACCCTCCACCTTGCCACTCCCACTCTCCTCCACAATAGCTTCAGACACAGAAATGGCACATCCTAAGGAAAGCTCATTGTAGGACTGGCTCTAGTGGCTGTAGTTCTGCACCAAAGCTGAATTTTGGGAAGGAGACTTCCCAAAATTCAGATACAGTATTAGGGGATGTAAAAGCATCCAAAGAGCACCATGTCATGGGACCTTTAACTTCGTAGAATCCGAAATGTGCCCAGATGTCCGCTTTCCAAGCTTTGGGTGCGTTTTTAATTACGCGTCTATCACGGTCATCTCCCTCCACCTCAGCCATCTTGATTGTTGTTGTCATGCCCCCGGAAGTAATTAAAACTTCACAACTTTATTGTCCACTCAAGGCCAGAAAATAAACAGTGACATAATCGATTATGGCACTTTGCCGCATTGATGCTGAATCGTGCATGCCCCGCGTTGCGATTAATCGCCGAATCGATTATTGTTGACACCACTAGATTCCAAAGGATTCCAATAAAGAAACGATTCCGATGGAATCGTAATTTTTTAAACGATTCCAAGTAGGAATCGGTTCTCGATGCCCAACCCTAGCAATAACATATAAGGTAAATGGAAATGAAAATAGACAGATGAAATCTGGTCTCACCACTGAATGTAGGTGTGATTGTGCTCCAGTTTGTCATAGTCGCCTCTCCACTTAGTCAGAATCTCCTCTATATAGATACCTGAGAAGAGACAGGGGCTTATTAGCTGCTGTGTGTGTGTGTGTGTGTGTGTGTGTGTGTGTGTGTGTGTGTGTGTGTGTGTGTGTGTGTGTGTGTGTAAACGTATTTAAACATTGGATCAGTCCGCTAATCTGCTGTTTTTTCCCAGTTAAACATGACCTTTAGCCAAATAAAACTCACTAAGTCCAAAGCCAACATTTCTTCTCTCCACAGTAGCATGAGATCTGTGTGCAGTGTGTGTGAGTGTGTATATGTATGATCTCACCATCAGGTACTAGAGGGATCTTGTTCAGGTAGAAGCGCAGGTTACGATACTCATTGGGTTGCCGGGACTTTCTGTAGTTCTACAAACACACACAGAACCAAGACACTGGGTGTCAACAATATAGAGAAAGCACCTTTGCATTGTGTATCTACGAAAAGGATTAGGGCTACATGTGAAAAATGTATTTGAGTTCTGAGTTTAAAGTCAAAATTCTGGGTTGTTTTCTTTTTTTTTTAAGTCAGAATTCTTGGATTGGTGTGCCACCTGGATCGTGGTTGCAGCTGCTGCCGTGGTCCTGCTCTACACCCTGCTACGCCCTGCACTGTTACTACGATTAGTTTTAGTCATAGTTCTTTTATCCTTTTGGTACTATAATTGCCACTGCCACTGTTCATCATACCAACTGCTATAATTATTATGAATCATATTTCTCCATATGTGTATAGCTGTATCTGTGTCTCAGTATTTTTGTATATCTGTATCAGTGTCTCTGTGTCCCAACTGGCAGTGGCAGATGGTCGCCCACCAAGAGTCAGTGTCTGTCAGACTATGGTGCATGTAAAAAGGAAGTTTTTGCTCGTCACAGTTCCACCAAATGCTTGCTCTTGGGGTGAAATGTTGGGTCTTTGTAAATTACAGTGCATGGTCTGGACCTACTCCATCTGTAGAGTGTCCTGAGATAATTTCTGTTTGACACTAAATAAAATGTAATTGAAATTCTGACTTTAACCCTTAGAGAACGATTTTTAGGGATAGGAAGCATTTCAAGATACTCCAACAATTGTGTGTGTGTGTGCACGTGTGCGTGCGTTCACGTACCGGGTAGCTATGCCGGTATTTGTAGAGGTCCCTGGCAGCGTAGAAACTCCTCTTCATCTTTGGAACAGACTCCGGAGATTCTGTCAGCTGAGCGAAGGAAGGAGAGAAAGAAAAGAAAAAGGAGACTCAGTTCAAATTCAGATCTGAAACCAAAACATCCCGTGTATTTAACATCAACCATTCAGCTGAATGAAAAGCACTGACTTTGCTTTTGAAGTTGAGGGCTGTCACCATCCATTTCTTTCGTTTGCGAAGGAGGACAATTCACATCAGCGCTGCTGTGCAGTCACTACAGAAGGATGCTAGGAACTAGATCTGATTCCCAAATTAAATCTGGGTCATGCTAACTGCCACTGGTCACAAAGGCTTGCAGTGTTACACTGGGCCTAATCCTGTTATATCTAACTATATCCATCTATATCATATACTGGACAGTCTATTAACTAGGGGTGGGACGATATGCTTTTGCCCCGATTCGATTCTTTCACAATACATGAGTGCATATTAAATTTGTTTGCGATTGTAGTATTGCGATTCGATAGTATTATAGTATAAGAATGCACATCACAGGTCAGTCAGTCAGTCTGAAATGTATTGCATTTGTAAAGAAGTACATAACATGGGTTTTCTACTTTCACTTTGTTTTGCTGGA
Organism: Perca fluviatilis; assembly: GCF_010015445.1. Classification (NCBI taxonomy): domain Eukaryota; kingdom Metazoa; phylum Chordata; class Actinopteri; order Perciformes; family Percidae; genus Perca; species Perca fluviatilis. The sequence continues at coordinate 31,184,844 of NC_053130.1, read as the reverse complement.
AACGGATATGATGTAGTCGCCGTCAGCAGTACCATATAGAGAGAAAATATTTAGTTGAATCATTGGTAAAAAAAATAAATAAAAATGTTCCCACCCCTACTTTTAACGGTACCAAAACTTAAAAAAGTTATTATTGATTCAAATCTTCACTCAATACTTACGACAATAGCCATGTACTCTACTGTGTGACGTTTCCTTAATTTGAGTGTCTTTTTACAGCCATGTTTTCGGCTTTTGTGATTTTAACTGGATCATGAAATTACATTACAATCTGCAAACTGCACCCTAACTTTTGAGAAATGCCCTTCAGATAAATTAGATTTTGAGTTTTCGTGGCAAAAATGATGAGAAGTCTGATTAAAATAATATCTAACCAAGGGTAATTTGTTCAATTAGGCCTACAGTTTATCAAATAGTCCCCGCTGATTTTAATATTCTGAAACAGTGTGAAGTAACTAACCCTAACCAGCAACCACCCTGTCAAATGTTCTTATAATTCAGGGCGCAGGGACAATAACCATGAGACTCTAATAAAAAGGTATTTTATTTCCTGTATAAACCGGCGGGCAGACAGTGTAACTGCAATAGGAAAAGCAATATTGGGAATAACCCAATAAATAATAATCTTTGATAATTAAGTTAAAAAAAAATTATGTGTACAGTAGGTAGTCAAAAATACCTAGTTGGAGATGTCATCATCATCCCATTGTGCTGTTGGCATACAGCATCATATACAGTAGGCTATATAAAATAAAATGGAATACTTTTTCAAATTCGTTAAAATTATAACCCACCTTGCAGCAATCTGTCAATTCATCTCAAATTTGACAACAACCTTTCAGTTGGTTAACTGCTCGTTGCCATCCATCACCTATATTGGCAACAGTGGCAGTAACAGTGTTGCTTGGTGGATAATATGCTGCAATGTAAGTAGTTAGTAAAGTTCACATCGTGTGAGTGCATATCTTTGCATATAACAAAGCAGGTTGCATAAAATTGACATATTTTTGAATGACGTTTGGCGATAGTTGTATGCTCGCCTCAACAGGACAGCAGCATAGGGATAGTGTCGTTTGCCCTTTCGGTGTCCTGGCCTTGTCAATAATGTACGCAGCCGGTGGCACACACGTTACGGCACTGTGTCGCGATTCTGCTCCCCATATTGTGTCACTACAACAAACCTTCACTGTACCTGAGGGGACGTATCTCCGGCGGAGCGGTCGCTCTCCACCGGGCTGACAGAGTCGGAGATGCCGCTGTCATCTTCAGCCGCCGCCGGTTCGTCGCTCTCGGAGTCCGACCCCCACGTCGAGTCGCATTCCTCAACGGTGCTCGGCTCCTTGAAACGCCAGCTGCCCAACAGATTTCCCATTTAAAAACATGCAACACCTGCTCTCTTCTATTGTCCTCTTCTTTGCACAAAATACTACATAATCCTGTCCGCGACCTCGTATTTCTGTTTGAAGCGCGCTGGGCTCACATTGCCCTCATAGCGAAGCTTTTAAATGGCAGAAAAAGGGGAAATTCCAGATCAGGAACGATGATGCGTGTTTCTGTATGAGGGGTGATTAGTGCCACAAAACAGCGGGAGGAGGTCTTAAAGCTACAAACCATGAATTCTGAACTAAAGTAGGCTAAGTATGGCTGCTACAAATATCAAATCCAATTGAATTCAATTTTATTTATAGTATCAAATCATAACAAGAGTTATCTCAAGACACTTTACAGACAGGGCATAGGTCTAGACCACACTCTATACACACTATAATTTACAAAGACCCAACAATTCCAACAATTTCCCCAAGAGCAAGCATTTAGTGCAACAAATGAACTGTTATTTGACAGTGATGTATATAACCGTGATCAACTAACTAAATAAACAAATTTTATTGTTACAGCCATAGCTTAGATTGATTATTAACATTAAAGCTATAGTGCAACAACAGTTCTGTTGTCATTACTTAGAATTCCTCATGGGGGAGAGAGAAATTACTATGGCTTTAAACAGCTTGCTGTCATCACTAAATGCAGCCATGTTTTGTAGTGACTGACTCCAAAGCAGCTGACGTTGGTGTCTTTTTGTCTCAATTGCATTTACACTCTATTGTTCAGCACCATTCCATAATTTTTGGCCAAGCTAGTTAAAGTTTCATCAGCCATACAGTATGACTTTGGGATTTGAACTTCAGATGTTTTTCACAGTAGATAAAATGTATTCATGTAGGCCTATATCATAATTCACAATCATTGTTTTGCTTTCCGAGAATTAATGTATAGCCTGAGTATTGTTAAATTGGGACACTTTTTGAAAATTTTAATTCTGGAACATTTTCCAAATGTCTAAAATCCAAATATGATACCTTTCTATAAACCTTACCTTACCTTACTACAACATGCAAAAGAAAAAATTAAGAATAATTCAACTCAAAATCAATGGTTCCATCTCAAACAAAATATGTCCTTAAACCACTTTTTTACAGGCGCTACTGGCAAAATGGGACACCTTCATTGTCAAAATGGGACACCTTATATTATGATACAAAAGACCGAGACATTGAAGAAGAGGAGCATTTCAACATTTAATGTCTTCAAATAACACACAGCCTAATAAAATACAACCGCAAAAGTAAAGCATCTCTAGAACATATATTTTCCATACTTTTCCTTACTCTTGATTCTCTTTTCTTGTCTTTCCCTGTTTCCTTCCCTTGGATTTAGGTGTTTTAAACTATTCATATTCTTATTTATTTAAAAATATTATATATTTAATATTTTTTTACAATATTATACATCTCAGTTCTATACTCTGGGAATTACTGCTTCTCCATTTTGTAAGGTAAAATAGCTAGTTAGAGCTTTTTTAATTGAAATGCTTCTATATTGTTCCCCCGAAGGCGCTGATGCTATTTGTAACCTGGTATATTATAGTCCACAACGTTGCTGACAGATCCCTTGCTTCTCCCCATCTTGTTGCTTTGTGGCATTAATTATTCCCTATACTGAGTCTCAGTAACAGCAGCATCAGGACCATGAGGAGGTTAAGCGCCTCCTCCCTAACATTATCAATGTCACTCCAGGAACAAAGACAAAATGTGAAGGTTCTCGTTTTGAACATTCCATACAATGTCTTAATTTTACATTATGGTTTCAATTGAACAGAGGTGTCTTATCGCTCAATTCAATTTACTTGCAATATTATATTGATTGAGGCCATGTGTAAACATATTCCTTACATATGGGTGATTTAATTGAATAGTTTGTATAAAGAAATGGGGATTCCCTACTATAATGACATTGGTTCGGTTCAACACTTGCGCCTGTTCCTTTTTTGCTAAAGAAGCACTATTGGCTACTTCTTTAATTATATTGTTAGAAAAAAATCCTGCAAATGCACAGTTCATTGTCATTCCAAATTGGGACTTTCCATGAAAGTTTTGTGGTAAGTTGAAATGAAATGGGTCGGTCATTGTGCGCATTTGGCAAATCACGAAACAAGAACCAATTGTAACACAAATCCACGCAGGAAGTGGGGCTGGATTGGGCATACCCTGAGGAAACCACCCTCCAACACGACCAGGTCTTCCTCGGCTTCCACTTCATCACATTCTGCCTCAGTGGCTAATAGGGTGTTTGTGACACATTGGTTAAATGCCTGCCACTGCTCGACTAAGTGCACTAACTAAGCTGGGCGTGCAGTGGCTAACGGCTCCACTCGTTTGACTGCTAAAGCTACATGCTAAAATGCTAAACAGTGCTGGAAAACATCGTGCCTCCCTGATAGCCTCAGTGAGTAATCCCGATAGCTGCGTTAGCACTGTAGACCTCGTCCGTGGGTGTATTAGCTCTTAGACTAAAGTGCTATCTATGTGGACCATAGACTGAATATTTACAGTCTATGGTTTTAGTCTATCGTGTGAACTGGAGCATGTGAAGGCATCGCGCCAACGTCATTCAGTGGGCACCTCACTTGGAAGTCCCAGAGGCGCGCCTGCAATTACATGTTACTGCCAAAGCTACCGTTAGAAACAACCTAACTCAAATCTTACGGACAATTACTTTAAATTGGCCTTAGTTGTAATATTAATATTAGTATTAGTGCCTGTAGTGGAAAGTAACTAAGTACATTAACTCAAGTAGCCTACTGCACTTAAGTACAATTTTGAGGTACTTGAGTATTTGCATTTTACGCTATTATACTTCTATTCAACTACATTTCAGAGGGAAAAAGTGTTCCCTTTACTCCATTTATTTGGCACTGACTACTAGTTAATTTCCATATTATCCATGATATGTTTATAAAAAACTCCACTAAATTAATCTGAGAGCTTTAGTTACTAGTTACTTTACAAATTAAGATTTTTGCACACTTAACACATGTAGTTTATAAAGTACTATGTTTTATTATAAATTAAACTTCCTAATAATAGATAAGCCTACATGCACAGCTGAAATGATTAGCACTTTAAATACATTTTCCTGATGATACTGACTTGCAGAGCAAATCTCAAATTTGCCGGAAGTTCGTCAGGGTTTACCCAGGCTACCTTGTTTGTGGTATAGAAATAGCGATTTCTTTTTACTTTCGGATGCCCCAACAACTAGCTTTATAAGCTAATTAGCGGTTTGCGATAAAACTGGACACATTCTTAGCATGAAAACATATCCCAGAGAACGGTCGACTCGTTAACCATGTGTTTGCGCCGGAATTGTACTTTAACTACATGAAGTCTCCTAGCACCGGAGGAGTGAGGCAGACAGACCGGGGTGTGCTGGCTGGCTAAATTAGCATTAGATTTTTCATCTATTTATACAGCTAACGTTACTGGTGAACTTATTAGCCCAGTGCTGTTAACCGGGGTCAAAACAATCATACTAAAAATAACTTAATGAGCGTGTTGAACGATGAACCTTATAATGTTAATGTTACCCACCAAGCATTAGCATTAGCTACTTGTCAACCAGCACAATGTAGTAAGGTTAAGCTGGATCGATCAATATTGAAATGTATCACTAAATAAGGTCTCTGCTATATTACTGTGTGGTAAGTGGCATGTAATTAATCACAAAATGGTGCCGTGTGGCAGAAAAAAAGCAGCATTACTGTTATTGAGAATAATTCTTTCTGTGACATTGTATGATTTACAATTACTCTCAAATGTATCATCTGGGTTCCCGTGTTTTGACGGAAGTTAGAGTAACTAGAGGGGTCACAGGTTATATGATGCCACTGACTAAACAAATAAAAATAAACAAACGTCCCGTTTCAGAAATAAAATTACAGATTTCTCTGGGTTTGAAAATCGGTGGAAACATTTGGGATAGTGTAAGTACACAACTCAACAAATATTTATAACATAGGTAGTCGTTTTTAGACATTTTAATGCAGAAATGTTACATATTGTACCTTTAACATTACGTAACATTCATGCAGGACTTTTACTTAATTACAGTGTAGTGTTAGTACTTTTACTTAATTAAAGGATCTGAATACTTCTTCCACCACTGCCTGTGTTTCTAAGTAAAATTTGACTGGATTATGTGATATGTGATTATGATATTAGTATCGACCTTCAAAAGCATATACGAGTCCAACCCTCGTAGGCCTTTTTGGTTTGGTTAAGCCTGTAGGTCGACCATCATTACACTGGGAAGAGGGAAACTACAGTTCCTGCCAGCGTGAACACCACCTGTGACATTGATGTGACTCTGATCATACGATGCATGCAGCCAACCAGCTGGGACTACTGCTGCAATGGATGGAAGTGAGTCACAAAGGTCAGGGTAAAGTCATCTTTCCAGTTAAAAGAAAAATGTGTGAAACGTGCAAATCGAGTGAAACCAAGAGATGAGGTAATCAAGACTCGATACCACAGGGTCGACAGCTTAGTTTCTGTCTCGTCCGCAAGTACAGGAACTGAAGTGGAAGTACTTTGAGTGAACCCTTATTAGTCATCCGATATGAAATGAAATTTAAACTAGAAACAACGCGATAGAGTGCAATGCTTCACAACAAAGCTGCAACCCCTACTTTACAGTTCTTCATATGGGTCTGTTGTTATCATACTCGCTTTTATTGTTCTATAAAAACCTCAGCAGAATTATTCCAACCATAAATCAATTGTTGTTAATGGTGGAATTCCCAGGATCAGATCACTACTATAATACAATCAACTACAGTATATTACAGAGAAATCCTTTTGAAATGTTTTTTATTTATTTTTATTAAACCTTTATAAAAATACTAATCCTTTTAAGAGGGTCCTGGCCAAGACAGGCAGCAGCCCAATTATCACTGTTTCAGCCATAAAACAAACATAATTTAACATGGAAACACAGGGAAAAAAGCTGTTTAGTGGTGGAAACATTTGGTCATTCCAATTTCATAATTATAGATGTCACGCCCGCCGATAGGGGGGGACAAACGGGTCTGTTGTCCCGGGCCCACAGTAGGGGGGGGGGGCCCAGAACTGGGCCCTCATTAAATTATGGAATAATTAAAAATCTTTTTTTAAATAGGCCTATTTGTGGAAAAAAAATATGTAGCATAATATTTGAATTACATAAAAGCTTTTTATTTGTTTTCTTCCTAATTGTCCTGGAAATGGTGGTCAAGAACCCCACCCCCACCCCCAACATAAAAATGGTTTGGCCACTGATCAAAATTTTATGTTGTCACTTGATTTGAAGTTCAGTACGCTCAAAATGTTCGGTCAGCACAAGTCCGGAGCTCGGAAAAGGAAAGAAAAGAGAAGAAGAAAATAGAGGCCTTAGAGATTTAAAAAAACAAATATTTAAAAAAAGGTGACGGTGAAGCTGGAACTGTCAACGTAGAGTAAGGTAAGAAACAGCGCAGCCAACGTTTACGAGCCTTGTAACGTAACTTAACAGGCCAGCTCTAATGTTAACGTCCATTAGATGGTATAAAAGCCTGACACAACACGTTAACTTTGACAGAAACAGTTGAGTTTGGTAGCTCCGTCAGTAAGGATGAGACAGAGAGAGATCCAGCTGCAGTCAGGTGACAGAGAGCGTGATGCGGGAGGGGCCCGCTGCCTCGCAACAGAGGGACAGAGTCAGGCTACCCGTGAGAGAGAGAGAGAGATAGAGAGAGAGTGATGCGGGAGGGGCTCGCTGCCCTGTCGGAGAGTCTGAGCAGGATGGATCAGAGACTGATTACACACTTAATTTCAGTGAGAGATGTGAGGAGAGGAAGAGCAAGGGAAAAGGAGAGATCATGATTGTTGGTTAATCTCCTAATTATTTTCACAATCAATTACTTTTTAGGTCTATAAATTTCAGAAAAAAGTTCAATCTGAAATTTCATGGCTACACCACACCAACATTTTTGGATAGGAGAAAAAAAATGCTCTGGGTTGTTTGCATATCTTTAAACCAATTTGTTTGGTGGAACATTTGCAACCTGCAAAAAAAAAAATGTATTATTAAATGAAGTTAACTGTTCACACAATACAGTAACATGAGCTATTTAAATTAGCTGGATACATGGTGAAAAATAATTTGCTTCTACCAGTGTATCGCCGTGTGTACTTCGTCCATAGAAATCCTCTCCAGTCGGTCCCAAAACGTCCCATACAGATAATAAATGCCAAAAACAGATTTTTTGTAAATCTTTACAATCCTTCCCTGAAAGAACCAAGCAGGCCTGCCTTATTGCACGATCCAAATTCTCTTCAAAACTTGTCCTATCCAGCGGGACAAAAGTCACATCTGACCCTCAAAATGGAGCACAGAGAAGTGTAGAAGCACCATAATATACAGCCTTCTATCCATCTAAATCTTTCATTCATGCCTTTATAATTCACTGAGATATAAGGAATCCCATCGATATTTATTCATATAAGAAATAATTGAATAAAAAAAAACTAAATTATAACTGAAATCGTGCTTGCAGCTGCTGCCGTGGTCCTGCTCGATGCCCTGCTACGCCCTGCACTGCTACAACTATTATTTCTAGTCATACTGTAGTTCTATTGTCTTTATTGGTACTATAATTGCTACTTTTCATCATGCCAACTGCTATTATTATTATGAATCATATTTCTCCATATCTGTATCAGTATCTCTGTGTCCCAACCGGCAGCGGCAGATGGCCACCAAGAGTCAGGTTCTGTCTGACTGTTCTGCCTGTAAAAAGGAAGTCGCACCACATGCTTGCTCTTGGGGGGAATTGTTGGGTCTTTGTAAATTATAGAGTGTGGTCTAGACCTACTCTATCTGTAAAGTGTCCTGAGATAACTCCTGTTGTGATTAGACACTATAAATATAATTGAATTAATGGTCTCTCCACATTATTAAGAAATTTCCTTTATTAAACACACACGTTCTATGTATATTCTGAACGGTGTATATGAACACTCTAGATGTCAGCCACTGGCGGTGTCATCAGATACACTGCGTCTCTATCAATCAATCAGACTTTATTTATATAGCACTTGTCATACATGTAAATGTAGCACAAAGTCACACACACACACACACACACACACACACACACACACACACACACACACACACACACACACACACACACACACATATCCCTCCTCCCCAGCCCCATTCACCCACCTACCAACCCACCCCTAAATCGACAAAAATTAATTCATTAAAAACAGGAACCGAGCTGAGGAAACGCCATAAGTGAGGACACACCAGAGGCAAGACACAAACCAAAACATACTGAAATATATATATATATATTTTATATATATATAAAAATAAATAAAAGCTCTAAACAGTGGCAAATAAGTAAATAAACCATTTTTAGTTCATTTCATGTTTTCTGTTTAGTTTTCCATTTCCTGTTATATTTTGTTATTTACCATCTTATCTCGTTTCAAGTCTGTTACCTTTGTTCCCTATATCCCTGTATTCCTGATTTCCTGTGTTTCGGACCATTGCCTGTTTTTGGACTTCCCTTATTTCCTGTCGATTTGGATACTGTTGCCCGTGAGTTGTTCTGTGCTCTAAATAAAGACTGTGGAATTTTACCTACCAGAGTTGTGCATTTGTGGGTCCATCGTTTCTGTGAGCATTATACCATGAGTAGATAAAGAAAATGAATAGATAAGTTGTTAAGTGAGTGACAACGGAAGTTGTTGACAAACGGAGCCGGCAGATAGACCCGTTTCAGAAAGCAGGTTTAGTGAAAACTCTGAGTATGTTAACCCTGAGATGAGGGAAACTCTGGGTTTTCCGTTTCAGAAAGGGAGGTTATTTAAACCTGAGAGAGAGGGGTGACTCCAGCCCGTTTCAGAAAGAGAGGTAACTTAACCTCAGAGTCAGTTACTATGGTAACTGCGCCTGTGAACCTAACCTGGTCGGGAGCAGGTTTTCTTCAGTAAACCTTGAGTTTCTCTCAGTCTCCTCCCTCTGACACAGCGCTCTTTCATTTCCTCATTCATTCATTTAGTCAGTCTGTATCAGGCGCATTTTAACGCAGTTCGTTATCTGCATGAATAAAATAAAAAGGGTTGGTTTATTAACCATGTTAGGTAGACTATAAAACGCTTTTTTTCTCAAAACATGGCATTTCCTTTTGTCGACTCGTTGATGAAGAACCTGTATTACTTCGCAGAGAGTTAAACATACGTCGGGAGATGATATTGAGGCCCGACTACAGGTGTATTTTCATTTCCAGATACTAGCCTACCTATTTGAGCGGTATCATTTTTCTTCCCAGCCTATCAGTTATGTAGTCTACATAACCTTATCCATTCTCATATCACTAACGTCACCCATCGTTGACATGCTCTACATCCCAGCACATTCTTTGTGTCACAATACTTTTTTATTTTTTTTTCGGATTCGGAGCATATTAGTAAAGCCACTGTATGCAGAGCAGTCAGAAGAGTGTAAAGTTTTTAAATGTTTTTGTAGTGTTCCCTGGACACAAACCAGTAAGACCCATTAAAAGGAGTTCCACAGTATTGCAGTTGAATGATGTAAACCCTTTGAAATAAAAGATTATGAATTATAATTCTGTTAATGATGGTGCTGCAGCCTCAGAACGGGAGCAGTAGGCCCAGTACTTTTTCACCCGCAGGATTGCACTTAAATGAAATAGATTCTAGGTTCAATTCAATCAGGAGAGATTTCGTTTGCAGATATGCAAAATATTTACTGTACAACTATGATAAAATGTACAAAGTCTTTTGGAGATTAGACTCCATCGAATTAATATTTGAAAGGGGTAGAGAACAGGAACATAACCCTCCGATGGAGTCTAGACACTGGTGGCGGCGGAGAAAGAGACCAGAGACCAGATCGAAGAGGCAACGAAGCGGTCAGCCGGGAGAAACACGATGACTGGAGGCGGCAGGGGAGGTGGAGGGTTGAGCGCTTTGCCTGAAATGACAGCTGACATCACAGGGAGAGAACAGATTTAAAGCAGAGTTGTAATGCTGTGATTGGCCCTTGAATTTCGTGGCCCAGTCTGATGGGTTTAACTGAAAGTATCGCTTCTAAACAGCTCATTTGATTTAAAGTGCCCATATTTTTCTGGGATTTGGGGTGTTCTTTTGTGTCTCTGGTGCTTCCACACACATACAAACTTTGAAAAAAATCCATCCATGCTGTTTTGAGTGAGATACGGTTTCTGAATGTGTCCTGCTTTCAGTCTCCTAGTGAGCTGTTCAAAATCGACCTTGGACTGTGACGTCACAGTCCGAAATGAGCTGGCTAACCACAACCGTTAGCTCGTAGCGTTAGCCGGCTAATGCTAGCGCTAGCCGGCTAACGCTAACGCTAGCATGCTACGTCTTTCTCAATAGCAAAGCACAGCTACAACACACACAAGTTCCAACCCGGTCTCACGGCAGTTCGTGTAAATGTACACGTTATTCTTAATCTATTGATACGTGTTCACAGAGATGTTTTTTTCGTTTTTTACGTGTAACTGTCACGTTATTTTTTACGTGTAACTGTCACGTTATTTTTTACGTGTAAATGTCACATTATTTTCTCGGGGAAAAGACGCCGGGAGGCGACCGAAAAGGTCGCTCCATAAGCCGGGAAGCGCCCGCGAGGCGCCCGAAAAGGACACTCCATAAGCCGGGAGGCGCCCGCGAGACGGCCCGCGAGGCGGCCCGCTGGGGACGCCCCACAATAACGGGATGGCGGAGGTTGGGTTTAGGAAAAAACTTACGGGGAAAGGGCGCCTTAAACGCCGGAGAAAGGGCGCCTTAAACGCCGGGGAAAGGGCCTTTTAAACGCCGGGGAAAGGGCGCGAAACGCCCGGAGAAAGGGCTATAACGCCGGGGAAAGGGCGCCTTAAACGCCGGAGACGCGCCACAGTAACACGCGGGACAAAACGCCACACGCAGGGACGCCATCCCCGGGAAACAAAGCGCCGCAAACGGGACGCGATCCCCGCTCGCCCGGGTGAAAGTCCTGTGTTGTTTGACCCATCCACCACCCCGACCAACCTCCCTACGCGGATTTTCGGCTTTTTATATTACTCCCTACAATTTCGTTCTGTGGCCACGAAATAAAACAAAAACGTCTCCGTGAACACGTATCAATAGATTCAAATAACGTCACATTTACACGAATTGCCGTGAGACCGGGCTGCAAGTTCACCATAATCTACAAAAGAACTACTTCCATGTGCGCCCTCATTTAGAAGTCTCCCAGCTAATCCTGCCTTGTAACTGACCAAAGTTGGAGAAACAGCCTTTCTTTTACTGTCTCTAGAGTTAGCTAGCTGACATGCTCTACATCTGAGCTACTGCGCATGTGCGAGTGCAATCAAAGATAGTACAGAAGAAGAAGATGAAAAGAGGTCTCACTCTGTAGCTAAAACAGAAACCAGGTGAAAAGAGGATCTGCAGCAGTGAGAGAGAGCTGTGCAGTACAACAACAATATGGTGTTTTTTGAAAATTAAACCATGTAAACCTATTCTGGTAAAACCTTAAAATACAGTTATGAACCTTAAATGAGCATAATATGGGCGCTTTAAGAAGAAAGAGTAGTGATTGGGGTTAATGATGTCTTCCTGAAAACATTTGCGCTGAGCTTCATTACCATTTCACCAGTAATATTATACTTATGATTAAATATGATATTAATACAGTATATTGGAACTTACGCAGTTACTCTAGCAGCAATTTTCTCTCTTTGCAGCAGCTGCTGTGATGCTTTTTAAAAAACATATGTTCAAACTCCATGTATGTGCACATGAGTATTTCCGCCGATCAGTTTTTGTGGTTGTTACCATGGTGAATCATAGTATCATGGCTCCATTCATGCTGCCTTTTTATAGTGGTGGTGCACGCACTTAACTCTGAGTGAACCTACTCAGAGTTTCCCATCTCAGGTTAAATCGACTCAGAGATCAGGGTTAGACTCAGAGTTTGTTAAACCTCCTTCCTGAAACGGACCCTCAGGAGGAAAGTTCCGTTGTCACTCACTTCCGTTGTCACTCACTTCCTTTTTCACTCACTTCCGTTGTCACTCACTTCCTTTTTCACTCACTTCCGTTGCCACTCACTTCCTTTGTCACTCACTTCCGCTTATGTATTTGTGTTGTGGCTTTTGTATTTGTGTTGTAGCCTTTACGTTTTTGTTGTGGCTTTTGCGTTTGTGTTGTAGCTTTTGTGTTTGTGTTCAACCCGTCTTTCAGTGTGTTTGTGTAACGCACCGGGGAGAAGAGCAGCTAGATTGGATTTAGCGAATAGTATGTAAGGGCGAATTTCCGCATAAGGAGGTTGGCTGGGGGGGTGGATGGGTCAAACACAGGACTTTCACCCAGGAGACCGGGGTTCGCGTCCCGCTTGTCACGCTATAGTTGTTTTTTTCTTTCTGACCCGTTAGTCCTGCGTGTCACGGAACCGTAGCTTTTGCGTTTGTGTTGTAGCTTTTGTGTTTGCAGCTTTTGTGTTTGTGTTGTAGCTTTTGTGTTTGTAGCTTTTGTTTTTGTTTTTGTGTTTTTGTGTTGTAGCTTTTGTGTTTGCGTTGTAGCTTTTGTGTTTGTGTTGTAGCTTTTGTGTTTGTGTTGTAGCTTTTGTGTTTGTGTTGTAGCTTTTGTATTTGTTATGTGGCTTTTGTGTTTGCGTTGTAGCTTTTGTGTTTGTGTTGTAGCTTTTGTGTTTGTGTTGTAGCTTTTGTGTTTGTGTTGTAGCTTTTGTGTTTGTGTTGTAGCTTTTGTATTTGTTATGTGGCTTTTGTGTTTGCGTTGTAGCTTTTGTGTTTGCGTTGTAGCTTTTGTGTTTGCGTTGTAGCTTTTGTGTTTGCGTTGTAGCTTTTGTGTTTGTGTTGTAGCTTTTGCGTTTGTGTTGTAGCTTTTGTGTTTGCGTTGTGGATTTTGTATTTGTGTTGAACCGTCTCGGCCACCGTAGACCTCCCCTAGCAGTCATCGTACAGCCCTATCCAGGCTCGCTGAAAGCAATATTTGGTTGTGATATAAAGAATTAGACCCAAGGCCATATTTTTCAGTTTGTAAAAGGAGGCTCTGAATCTTAATCTTCCTTAGGGCACCAAAATGGCGAGAGCTGGCCCTGATGACAATGACTATGTTTACATGCACATAATATTCCTGTTTTTGCCCTTATTCCGAAAAAGACAATATTCCGACAAAGCTGTTTACATGGCTAACGAAAGTGAATATTCCACTTATCTTACCGTTTACATGTAGCCATGCAAAATAAGATTTTTTACCAGTGGCGGTGGACTTGCGAACACAGCGTCCCTCTTTCATTCCTTCAACCAGCTTCTTGAAAAGGTCAGCGTAGCTATCACGCACACAGGTAGATGGACCCACAGAAGCACAACTCTCAGGTGATTCAATCCAAACAGGTTTATTTGGAGTAAGCAAAAACTCACAAGCAACGGTATCCAGAGCTTAAGGCAAAGAGGCTTATCCCAAAAATAGACACACAAGTAACTAGAAATACTTGGAATCAGGGTTAAATGTTCTAATGCTGACACAGAGGAAAGACGATCTCGCACTGAGGTGAGTAACAGGTGGCGTTATATACACATAGATGTGGAAGTTAACCAGACATAGGTGAAACACATTGGGGCGGGGGAAGGTAATCACACATGGGAGAAGGGCAGACAAAGACCAGGAGGTAAACAGACCTGAAACGAGACAAGACGGTAAGTATCCTAATAAAACAGGAAGTAGTAAAATCAAACAGAACTAATAAAAGAAATAGAATACATTAACTTGACACAGGAGCTAGACATGACAGCAGCGATGTGCGTGCATATCCAAAAACCTGTCGATATCCAAGTCTTTGATCATGTTTAAAAGTAGATGTGTTTAGAACTCCTTCTTATCAGGTCTGCAGCAGGCACGTAGTCAGTAGTTCACGTTTCATTATATTTTTCATAATTCTAACAATGCTTGGCTGGAAGTTTTCATTCTTTGATTTTCTTTTACTGCTGGTAGCTCATTTGCTGCTCATGATCTGACCATAGTCCTGAAGCAACAATGCTGTTATGAAAGCACACAGGATATGTTACATGTGGGATTTCTGTCTGATGTAGGCTATTCTATGTCATGCAGTATGTAAACGCCTTCTCTGCTGTTTGGTTTCATGTTAAGTTGCTACTTTGTGCAATAAAATGGTTAATTTTATAACAGTGCTGTGCAGAGCCAATGCTGCTGGTTCTGCCGGTGCAAATATATTTTAGCCTGAATAGGTTAAAATCGACAGGTTTTTGTCTATGTTGTTACGTACAAACTTTTTAGACTGAGCTTTTTTGATTGAGCATGTTGTAGACATTACTGCTATTGCAATTGTAATGCAGTATATGTTGAAAGGTAAAATTGTTGCTGTTTTTTTCAGTTTGTCCTTTTTGCTACTTCTACATCTTTTTGAAAATGGCCCGCCCAAAATACTATTTGGCCTACGTATCTGCCTACGCCACTGGCCTGCAGCCTTGCAAACTGTTAGCTGGTTGGTTTGTGTACAGCAACCATAGCTACACACAGAGCTGACTATAAAAGCTGTAAACTGATGTAAAAACCTTGATTGAGACGCATATTCGCTGTATACATGTCAAAAGAATGCTTCTAAAACCCAAATAATACCGGAATATCCCATGTCTTAATCGGAAAATGCTATATTCGGAAAAAGGCCTTATACGGAATATCCAATCGGAATATGTTGTTTACATGACCTGTATCAATTTTGAAATATTGTCATGTTCTAAATAATAGCGTGATATTGGTGTGCATGTAAATGTACTCAGTGATTTTGCTAGAAGCAGTTGCTTGTGCATCCGTAAATCTACTTGATAGAGAGAAGAAAGTGTATAGTTTCAGAGTGGTAGGACATTGTGTATCTATACTGTTCTGCAGCCTCCAAGGATGGCTTTATAAGAGATCATTTGAAAGCATATCTACAAATAAAAACTAAATAAAAACTACATAGATGGATGCTGAAGGCCAAAGAGATTCGGCTTCTGAGAGTTCCCCTTTCTCATTTCTGTGGTATCGTATATTCACCACCAGGGAGCAGTGTGTCCAATAGAATACTGTGAGCAGTCTCATTGCCAGCCCCTCCCCACTCTGTGTGTGTTTATGAATGTAGTTTGTGAGTATAGGCAGATAACCTCAAGAGGAGGAGGGGTAGTGCAGGAGGTTCACATACACCCTAAGTGCTGTAGCTGCCAGCACAGACGCAGCATGCATCATGCTAAGAAAAGACTAAGTGAAATGGGCAAGTCAATATTCCCTGCCTAGAGAGCAGTGTGTGTGTGTGTGTGTGTGTGTGTGTGTGTGTGTGTGTGTGTGTGTGTGTGTGTGTGTGTGTGTGTGTGTGTGTGTGTGTGTGTGTGTGAGTGTGTGTGGATGTCTCTTTGTGATAGCAGAATGGAGTGATAGAGTGTCATGATGGCATCTTGGGGAACAGACTGAAGAGAAGCCTTTTCTCTACTGTCAAGTTAAAGCACAACTAAATGAGATGAGAAACGGACCCAGACACAGTCTACACTCTTGAAGTGGTTACCTGTGAAGGGATTTGTTTTTCCGTTGGTGTCATGACCTCATTGTCAGGGTTGTTTGTGTCGCTGGGACTCTCACCTGCCAATCAAATGCTGTGTCCAGTCCTGCAATGTGACATCTGTAACCTTTGATTTTCTGTTTTGATTTGTGTGTGTGTGTGTGTGTGTAAATGGACTGTATTGTATATAGTGCTTTTATAGTCTTAACGACTACTCAAAGCACAAGTACAAGGGGCGATACATTTACGCTCTGATGGTGCAGCATCAGGAGCAAATCGGGGGGGTGCCCAAGGTAGGCCTGCAACGATAAATTGTTATGAAATCGCGATCTCGATTCACCCTGTTTATGATTTAATTTTTAAATGACTTCGATTAAAAAACAAAAGGGTAGGACATCTCTCACAAAGTTCAGGGCTTCCCCCTCAGCCAATGACAAAGCGCCCTTTAGTCACGTGTTTCACTTGTCAGTTCCGGGCTTCACCCTCAGCCAATGACAAAACGCCTTTCAGTCACGTGTTTCAGTCGTCAAGCGAGCGCGGTAGCTCGGAAATATACCAAATGGATATTGATGAAAACCCAGGTAATAGTGACGAGAATCAGCCAACCATTCAGTCTCAAACCAAACTCTGGCTTGCATTCGGTGGTGTGGAAGTATTTTGGATTCTAGCAAGACGACGAGGGTCAGTCTGATGTGATTTACAAGACATGCTTTGCCCTCGTTGCAGCACCGCAAGGTAACACCACAAATCAAAAAAAAAAAAAAAATTATTCAGCCCCAAAAAAAAAACACCAAAAAAAAAAAAAAGAAGGCGGGCAAAGGGGGGGGGGGCGGGAAGGGCCTTTTAATTACCCTTTTTACAGCCATGTTCAGGGCCATATTCAGCGCAGTGCGTTAAACTTCTATTTTTGGTAACCTACTTGAATGTTAATTCTATAAAAGGCAAGCAGTTAAAGAGTGTGCTAAGAAATCATTCTGTTTTTGATACTGTACTTAAATTGGCAATTGACAAACTCCATTACTCTAGAGACTGAAACTGTAGCTGCAGCATGTTGATTGACATGTTTTAATTATGTAAAGACATGTTCAACGAGTTCAGATAGAGCCAGTATCAGGGCCGTATTTAGTTCAATGTGTTATATGTCACTATTTTTGGTAGCCTACTGTACTTAAATGGCCAGTATGTACTTTATTTTCTTTATTCATTGAAGCCTCTATGTTTACAGGCTTGTGGTGATGTGCAATGTGCAAGTGCCAAAAAAAATCTGTTTGGTACTGCCAATTTCGTGTGTGCAATAAACATTACACTTCGTGAGAAAAAAAATCGTGGCACTGAATCGTGATATCAATTCTAGCAAACAAAATCGTGATTCATATTTTTTCCCAAATCGTGCAGGCCTAGCCCAAGGACACTTCGACATGGAACTGCAAGGCCAGGGATCGAACCTTCCGATTGGTAGGCGACCGCTCTTACCACCTGAGCCACAGCCGCCCTTGCTGTGTGTGTGTGTGTGTGTGTGTGTGTGTGTGTGTGTGTGTGTGTGTGTCATTGTTATTATGGTAAACGAAAACTAAAATGAAAATAAATAAAAATAAAGTAAAATTAAATCAAAAAACTCAAAAATAAAATAAAAGATTGAAAATTCTAAACTATAATATTTCAATCAGGAGAAACTTGTTTGTTGATATGCAAAAGGTTTTAATGTACAACAGCATGTAGTGTACAGTGTATTGGAGATAGAACTCCATCGTTATTAATACATTTAATATATTAATACATTTAATGTAGGGGTAGGGAACCAAGATCTAACCCCCCGATGGAATCCATCTGATGCACTGATGCATAGAGCACTAGTGGTGCAATATTTGGTATTAAGTAAATACAGAGTCACTATCGCCGATACGATACCTATATTGATACAGATACCGATATCGACACCGATACTGATACCAATACTTGACACAGTAAACACATTAATGAAGTAAACAACGTCTAAAGCCTCTAAAATAGTTAAATGTAACAACTTAATGTTGAATTCACACACTCTTTTCACATTTCACACAATGGCAAATTTTCGCTAACCAGTGTATGATGAAGGCATGTTGGGTGGGTGCAATTAGAAAGATAACGTTAGCTAACGAGCAGCAGCCGGCTGTTCGGTTGCTCCGCTCCCGCTGTAGGGAGACTCATTTACCGAGAGAACGGCTGACAGCCCGGGAGAGGCACTGCCTGGTTAACACAAGTTTTTAACTGTGACAGTCCTTCCTTTGCCGTACCTGAAGTTGCTGCAATTTGGATGCTGTCTGTAGATTCCTTCATGCACAACTCGTATTCTTTCAGATCTTTCATACGCAAATGTTTTAACAGCTACCATGTTGTGTATTGGTTAGGGTCCTCGCCACCACGAGACAAATCGGCATTGCAAATTGAACATATAGCTCAACTTGAATCGCCTTCTTTTGACTGAAAGTACTGCCAAACAACACATTTTTTGATCACAAGTTCCATTTTCACTTTCTCACAGCCTACTGCATTGAGTGCTCCACCTACGTTAACACCTTCCCGTAATCAGCGGCGGCGTCATTAAGTTTTTATTTTTATTTTTTACCTCGTAAAAAAGCCCAATATTCGTCCAAATCCGAAGCCAAATCCTGGATTCGTTGCATCCCTAATTTGAATGGATTTTCATGACCTGTATTTTTGTGATTTTACCTTTGAATTATCAATAAGTTAAAACCCAGGACAGAATTTTCATATGTCGGGCCTGGCTGCTTGCTTGCTTGTTTGCCTGGCGCCGCTGAGTCATGTGATTGTACAACATCAAATCATAAGAGGGGGGAGGAGGAACAAAGTGTGCCTGCTCTGCAGCATTTGAAAGCAGCGGCACTTACACAGACACAGACAGCCAGGTTGCCTCTTTGATGAAACCGCAGCAGTGCATACTGGAGAGAAACTAAAACTAAAGTATCAATTTCATTACACTGGTATTGATCAATATCAATACCAACATTGGTATCGATATTTGGATCGATCCGCCCACCACTATAGAGCACTACAACACCTTAAACCAATGGCTAAACTGTGTTCATAAAAGATTCAGGTCGTGTAACTTTCGAAAAAAAAAAAAAAAAGAGTATTGCTATCTTACATTTTGCAATGGTCTTGCTCCATATTTCAATAAACCGTAGCCTATTTGTCTCAATAGTAAACCTACAAAGCACTATGTCAGTATAATCTGCAGAATTTGGTCCACAGCTCTTGTTCTGTCCCCCAGATATATTGTATTATTATATATTGTAAAATATATTCAGGAATAGTTTGCAGGGAACCATTATTTTGAAATTCATGGCACGTAAGGTGTTTACATTTCCGTAGCTAGTAATAGTAGTAGAAGAAGAAGTAAGCTAGAGGAAAAGGTGAATCTCCGAGTTGGATTATTGATTTTTCCCACGCCCACGACAGCATTAGCTGTAAGTTTGGTACTTCTTTCTCTCATTATTTAACCTGCATTCTTTATATAGCTGTAGAGTCAGTGAACGTTGTTGATTCATTCGTCATTGAATTGATGTTATCTGTCGCGTTTGTAGGCTAGCAATGCTATTCTGATGTTAATGCTAGCGCAATATGTGTGAATTTACATTGTATGCTAGTAACACTATTCTGATGTTAATGTAGCCCGTAATGTGTGAATGGGCATGTTCACGTGTTGTTAATGAATAATTTAAGATAGCTTAGTAGGCTATAGCAGCTTGTTAGAGACTGTACAAGTATCTGTCTTTTTCTTTCTGTTTAGTTTTCACTCGTCAATTTCACCTGCCTGAAGTCAATAAAAGGAGCAAGGCGCTCATCGTCCTGGCTCGTGAATTCGAGTTTGGCTTGCTGTTGAACTGTGTCAACGTACTGGAAGTGCATAACACATAGGGAGAACAGTACAGTGAAAAAGCCACACTAGCAGTGGGTGCAAGAGGAATACAAAGACTCAAGCATGGACATCAATTGCAATATCAGTGTTAAAAATGAAGAAGCGAAGTCTGAAGCAAATTCACGTCGTCTGTCTTCTCCAAAATCTTCACTCTATGCTAGCTCCAAGCACTCCTCATCTTCCAAGTCTGTCCTGGAGGCTGCCGCTAGAGCCTCAGCTGAAGCAGTGCTTACCAAGGTAGCCTATGCTAAAAAACAGCTGGAAATGAAAAAGGAGAGAGCTGAGCTAGATTTAAAAAAGGCTTCATTAGAAGCAGATTTGGAAGCATTGGAAATAGAGAAGGAAGCAGAGGCAGCGAGGTTAAAAGCCGAAGTTTTAGAAGCAGCTGCAGCTATAGAAAATGAAGACAGTCGAAGTATGAGAAGCCCTGTACCGCCACACTTGATTAGACAGCGCACAGAAGAGTATGTGCAATGCCATTCACAGCTCAGTTTTCAGTCTCCTGCCATCTCTCCATACCATGGAGTCCGGTACGATGAAAACCACCCCACACGGCAGTCAGCACCTGTAGCTGCAGAGGAGAAGCCTCCACGGATGCCTTCAAACCCCCAGTGAATAACCGTGCACGTGCCACAGAACGCATACCTACCTCAAGACCATTGGACATGCTACACGGACAATATGGTCTGCATTCCCCTCTTCACATCAACCCTCCGCCCATGATACCTTTGCAAAGTTCCTAGCACGCAGAGAATTAGTGACTACTGGCCTCACTAGATTCGATGACACACCAGAGAATTTCAGAGCGTGGCAGTCGTCATTCTTCAATGCAACTCAGGGCTTGGGGCTCACGTATAGCGAAGAGTTAGACCTTCTGGTGAAGTGGCTGGGTAAAGAGTCATCTGAGCATGTGAAGAGGATCCGTGCTGTTCATGTTGCCAACCCCCGAGCTGTCCATCTGTCCTGGGATAGACTTCAAGAATGCTATGGCACACCAGAAATAGTGGAAAATGCCCTATTTAAAAGACTAGATAGCTTCCCCCGTCTGTCTGCTAAAGACAACACAAAGCTGAGAGAGCTCAGTGATCTTCTCATGGAGCTGCTGGAGGCCAAAAACGATGGCTCTCTCTCTGGCCTGGCCTACCTCGACATCCCTCTTGGGGTAAAGCCCATAGTGGAAAAGTTACCTCCAGGTCTGCAGGACCAATTGCTCCATACTGGCTCGAAATACAAAGAACAGCACAGAATAACATTTCCACCTTTTTCATTCTTTGTTGACTTTGTGCATGGCCAAGCGAAAGCCCGAAACGACCCGAGCTTCATCTTCTCAAGCAGCAGTCAGCCATACAGCAAAGGTGAGAGAATGCCATCAAAGCATAATGGATTTAACTCTATAACGCTATATCTGTACACAAGACAGATCTGTCTGCCACTGTCAACACAGGCTCCACAAGCGCTACGGACCCTGAAAGACAATGATCCAGCATGATACTGTCCTGTACACAGAAAAACTCATCCCTTGGATAAATGTAGGTCATTCAGAATGAAAACACTGCAGGAACGAAAAAATATCCTAAAAGAACACAAACGCTGTTTCAAGTGCTGCTCTCCAAACCACCTTGCCAAGGATTGGCAGGCAACACTGAAATGCGGTGAGTGTGGCAGCGAAAGACACTGCTCTGTAATGCATCCAGACACCTCTAAGCCTCCACCTACATCACCCACTCTACAGCCAGCTGCAGAAGAAAAAAGTAGTCACCCACTTGAAGTGACATTTCGGTGCACTGAGGTCTGTGGTAAAGGCGGCCTCGCGCGGTCCTGCTCGAAAGTGTGTCTGGTGCGAGTCTTCCCCCAGGGTCAACCAGAGCGCTCCATCAAGATGTATGTCATACTCGACGATCAAAGTAACCGCTCACTGGCCCGCTCTGAATTTGCTCTGTCGAGAGCAGCCTGTCACCATATCTGATGAAAACATACGCTGGCACTACGGAGATGACTGGAAGAAAGGCGGCGGGCTTTCAAGTCGAAGCAGTGAATGGCGGTGTGTGCATGGATCTTCCACCCCTCATCGAGTGCAACGAAATAATGACTAACAAATCTGAAATCCCAACACCAGAGGTCACTCTCGCATACACTCACCTAAAGCACATTGCTCCACATATCCCCAAGCAAGATCCTGAAGCTCAGATGATGTTCCTGTTAGGGAGGGACATGATACAACAAGCACGCAGAGACCACCCGTCCATGAGAAACAAGAGTGCTGGTACCTGCCCTTTTTCGAAGTGTACCATCCCCAGAAGCCAGGGCAGATACGAGTCGTGTTTGACTCAAGCGACCAACAGCACGGCCTCTCCCTCAACTCTGTGCTGCTCACAGGCCCCGACCTGAACAATACTCTCCTGGGTGTGTTGTTGCAGTTCAGGAAGGACCTCATCGCAGTCACTGCCGATATAAAGCAGATGTTTTACGGATTTCTGGTGAGGCGTGAGCACAGCGACTACCTGAGATTCCTGTGGCACAAAGACGGTGACCTGTCCAAGGAGATCGAGGAGTATCGCATGTATGCATGTCTTTGGCAACAGCCCATCCCCAGCGGTCGCCATCTATGGCCTGCGGCGAGCTGCTCAAGAAGGTGAACAAAGGTATGGAGCTGACACAAGGCAGTTTGTTGAAAGACACTTCTATGTAGATGATGGGCTCGTATCCGTTCCCACAGAGTCTGCAGCCATAGACCTACTGAAGCATACATGTGCATCACTGGCAGAGTCCAACTTGAAACTGCACAAAATCGCATCAAACAGCGTCGCTGTGATGAAAGCCTTTCAACCTGAAGAACTGGCCTCCGGCATCAAAGTCTTCGGCCTAGATGATGAGACTCTGCCTGCTCAGAGGAGTCTAGGCTTATGCTGGGACCTCAACACAGACATGTTCACCTTCAAGGTAGCCGTCACTGACAGGCCTTACACCCGCCGTGGGGTGCTGTCAGTTGTCAACAGCATCTTTGACCCCTTGGGTCTGGCAGCACCAGTGATGATCCGAGGTAGACTGTTGTTGCGAGAGCTGTCCAGCGGTGTTCAAGATTGGGATGCTCCACTGCCTGAGGAAAAGGTGAGCAAATGGGAGGTGTGGAAAGTATCATTTGAGAAGCTGAGCAGCCTCCACGTGCCTCGCTGCTATGTTCCGATGTCACTCTCAAGACCTATGTACACGGAACTGTGTCTTTTCTCTGACGCTTCAAACTGGGCCATAGGGGCAGTAGCTTACTTAAGAGCTGTCACTGAAGGTCATTGTGAGGTTGGATTTGTGCTTGGAAAAGCAAAACTATCACCACAGCCAGAGCCCACAATCCCACACTTTGAGCTCTGTGGAGCCGTCCTGGCTGTTGAGATGGCGGAGTTTATCTTAGATGAACTGGACCACAAGCCAGACGCTGTTAAATTCTACTGCAACAGCAAGGTGGTCCTTGGATACATTTCTAATGACTCAAAGCGCTTCTTTGTGTATGTACACAATCGTGTGCATCGCATACACCAGACAACATCCCCTGAGCAGTGGCATTACGTCCCTTCGGAACAGAACCCAGCCGACTTAGCCACCAGATCTGTAGCTGCATCACAGCTCATGGACATAATGTGGTTCAAGGGACCTGACTTCCTCTATAAGCCTCCAACGCCGGAAATGCGTGAGCACTTTGAACTGATAAACCCTGAAATGGATGTGGAAATCAAGCCACAAGTGACTGCTCTAGCTACCCACACTGAAGCCAAGCGACTTACCTCTGAACGATAGTGTTTTTCCACATGGAATTCCTTGCTGAGAGCTGTTTCCTTTTTGATACATCAGGTGCATTCTCACAAGTCAGGCTCCACCACAGACACATCGCAGTACACGTGTAAAGGGTGTAGTAGGCCTCGCACTCCGGAGACTGTTCCTGGAGACTGTTCAAAGAGAGACATATCCAGACAAATATGTGGCTCTACAGAGTAAGAGAGAAGTCTCTAAGTCAAGTCCAATCCTGACCCTTGACCCCTACATCAGTGATGGCCTGCTGAGGGTTGGAGGGCGTCTCAGACATGCTTCCCCCCCAAAACCCAATCATCCTGCCAAAGAATAGCCATGTCACCAAGCTGCTTGTGCAATACTATCACACAGAAGTGAAACACCAGGGGCGGCAGTTCACAGAGGGGGCCATCAGAGCGGCTGGGCTTTGGATTGTTGCTGGAAAAAGGCTGGTCAGTTCTATCCTTCATCACTGTGTTGTGTACTGTGATATGCCGTAAGCTCAGGAGGAAACTTGCAGTGCAGAAGATGGCAGACCTCCCTCCAGAGCGGCTTGACACGTCTCCACCCTTCTCTTACGTGGGGCTGGACGTATTTGGACCATGGACAGTGGTGACCCGACGCACTCGAAGAGGCGCAGCGCAAAGCAAAAGGTGGGCCATTCTGTTCACATGTATGGGTACCAGGGGAGTACACACAGTTATAGAGTCCCTGGATGCAACCAGCTGTATCAATGCTTTGCGGAGATTCTTTGCAGACGGAGGCCCAGCAAAGCAGCTCAGGTCAGACAGGGGGACCAACTTCATTGCTGCCAGTGCAGAACTGGGTATGGATCCTCCTAATGGAAAGCAGACAAGCATCCTGAACTATCTTCATAGCAACGGCTGCACATGGGAGTTTAATCCCCCACACGCATCCCACATGGGAGGAGTGTGGGAGAGGATATTTGGGGTGACACGCAGAATATTGGACTCTATGCTTTTGCAAAACAAACCTACTCACCTGACACATGAGGTTTTGTGTACTCTGATGGCAGAGATAACAGCAATAATCAATGCAAGGCCGCTGGTCCCTATCTCATCAGATCCCTCCTCTCCAGTTCTGCTGTCCCCTGCCATGCTCCTGACACAAAAGCCAGGCCTACACGCTCCACCAGGTGACTTCACCAGAAAGGATCTCCTGAAAGGCCAGTGGAGACAAGTGCAAGTGCAAGCGCTTGCGAACGAATTCTGGGGTCGTTGGTGAAACGAATACCTGAGCACTCTCCATCCAAGACGCAAGTGGCACAGGACACACCGCAACCTGCAACCTGGAGACGTTGTGCTGTTAAAGTAAAGTCCAGCACCAAGGAATGAGTGGCCAATGGCTTTGGTCACATCAACCTTCCCGAGCAGTGATGGAAAGGTCTGCAAAGTTGAAGTGAAGACATCATCCCAGGGCACCTCCCGGACTTACCTGCGCCCCATCTCCGACATCGTCCTTCTCCTAGAATGTGTCTAAAAATAAATGAACAGGGAAAAAGGTTGAATTTAGTGGCATTAGTTATGCCAGACGGGGAGTGTTCTGTCCCCAGATATATTGAAAACTTGGTTTATTCAAAAACGTTTGATATAAATGAATTTGATGTGTTAAACTTAATGCTATTGTAAAATATATTCAGGAATAGCTTGCAGGGAACCGTTATTTTGAAATTCATGGCACGTAAGGTGTTTACATTTCCGTAGCTAGTAATAGTAGTAGAAGAAGAAGTATGCTAGAGGAAACATGGTGAATCTCCGAGTTGGATTATTTATTTTTCCCATGCCCACGACAGCATTGGCTGTAAGTTTGGTACTTCTTTCTCTCATTATTTAACCTGCATTCTTTATATAGCTGTAGAGTCAGTGAACGTTGTTGATTCATTCGTCATTGAATTGATGTTATCTGTCGCGTTTGTATGCTAGCAATGCTATTCTGATGTTAATGCTAGCGCAATATGTGTGAATTTACGTTGTATGCTAGTAACACTATTGTGATGTTAATGTAGCCCGTAATGTGTGAATGGGCAGTTAACACATTGTTCATGTGTTGTTTATGAATAATTTAAGATAGCTTAGTATGCTATAGCAGCTTGTTGTACAAGTGACTAAGTATCTGTCTTTTTCTTTCTGTTTAGTTTTCACTCGTCAATTTCACCTGCCTGAAGTCAATAAAAGGAGCAAGGTGCTCATCGTCCTGGCTCGTGAATTCGAGTTTGGCTTGCTGTTGAACTGTGTCAACGTACTGGAAGTGCATAACACATAGGGAGAACAGTACAGCTCTATTCAAAACAAAATTGAACATTAATCATGAATAAATCCCATTAGAGGGATTTTGAAGTATAACCGAATGCTGTTTCCTCTAACAGCTGCAAATGAAACATAAGGTTGGTCCGCTAATGATATGAATATCTAACCCACATTTTCAGCTAATTAAAAAAAGGAAGGAAATAGGAAGGTCATAAATATTTATAGATTAAACACTTCTACAGAAACGCAAACCTGATGTATAGGAAGTGATCCATTAAATGATTGTGGGTGTTGGTGGGGGTTATGGAATAAACAGAAATAGAACTTGAATAACTGAATGGCAAAGTAAGGGCCAATATTTCATTGTAACCCACTGTTCCTGTAACAATTTAGTTACCGTATTTTCCGCACTATAAGGCGCACCGGATTATAAGGCGCACCATCAATGAATGGCCTATTTTAGAACTTTTTTCATATATAGGGCGCACCGGATTATAAGGCGCATAGAATAGAAGATACTGCAGTCAAACGTTTGACTGGGGTTGCGTTATGCATCCACTAGATGGAGCTGTGCTAAAGGGAATGTCAACAAAACCGTCAGATAAAGTCAAACTTTATGAAGCGTTCTGACAACTCCGTTCACTCCCTCCTTGTATCATTTAAATCTAAGTGGTCCGAGAAAATGGCGATCGTCTCAACGTGGTCCCTGACATGTTGTCATCGGCTTGTCCGCTTCCATTGGCCATATCAGAGGCAAACCTGAACGGATTGGCTAATATGAGCTACCAATCGAAAGCTTAGAAGCTAGGGAATACGATGACGCCCACATCGATCATGTAGCAAGCTGGGCAGAGAAGCTAGCGGCGATGACAAGTGCGGAAATGGAAAACGCGTTTTTCCGTTGTGATTCGGCCAGAAACTTCAACATTGTGAGGCGAACAGATCGTTTTGGAATATAAAGCTTGAATATTACATTTCCTTGGACTCTTGTGGATTTATGAAAATCAAGTTTTGGCCAAAATACCACTTTGTTGCTGAAAGGACAATGAAATCAGGTATGGATGCACTCTCGACACCTGCGCACTGCACAGCTAATTTGAGTGTACATACAATGTACACTACATTTTACTCCCGTATACCACATGGCAACGCGCTCGTGTTTTCCTGAAGAAGAAGAAGCAGACCGAAAAAATGGACCTGAGGCACGTTCAATCTCTTGCACCGCTTCGCTACGTTTTTTGTCTTGAACAACGCGTGATTGTCTTTTTTTTATTGGCTGTGTCACAGGTGATTCCCAATCAGCAGAGACTGTAAACTGTCTGTAAACTCGTGGTGATAAAAGGCAGAGGGCTTGCGCATTTTAAACTCCGGTGGATTTATGAGGACTAGGGTTAACTGCTCCTCAGATCTCCGCAGCGTAAATCCAGACAGCTAGCTAGACTATGTGTCCAATCTGAGTTTTCTGTTGCACGACTAAATCAACCTTTGAACGTACACGTTCTACCAAAATAAGTTCCTTGCCGAGGCTATTTTGCAGAGGTGCCAGACCCTCCTCCGCAGCGCTGTGAAGGAAGGTCTGGCAATGCGAAACTAACTATTTAATAAACACTATATAGGCAATAGTGAGTGAGTGAATGAGGGAATGGATTCGAACGCAGCTCTTGTCGTGTCCTTGTCTCATGTTGAGTGTTTCAGCTTTCTGTTTACCTGTTCTCGTGTGTGTGATCTCTTTTTGGAGCCATTTTGGATTCATGTTATCATTACTCTTGTTTGGATTCTTGCACTTCAATCTACATTTAAGCCTGGATTGTCTGTTGTTCTAATAAATACACCTGCATCAGCTCCTGTTTGTGTCGTGCAAATGGCTCCTTTTGTTTTTCCTGCCTCTGCAGTCAGCCAGTTGGACATTACCCCTTGTTTGGCTCTCTCTCATTCTCAAACAACCTCTGAATACAGTTGTGATTGTGTGCTTTGTACATGATCTGTGCAGTTCTAAGATCAACTAGATCACAAAAATTTAAAGCATGCACTTAATAAATAGCGCGTTGGTTGGTTCGAAACAATCCGATCGATTTGCAATTCTTATAGCTCGCTACTGTAGCAAGAAAGTTGCCTCAGTGTTGGTTTTGTATGTTTCCCCATAACTCCACACAATAATGTATGGAACTATGAGAGAACAATACAGTACAGTAAATCACCTCCCACTCTGGGTGCACAGCAGCTCTTCTACTGCCCAGTGAGCTACCTTGTTCCTCCGCCCACTCATTTACAAGCCAAACACACTCAAGGTTATGTCCCTTGAAAAATGGCTTCTGTAATACGTGTGGTGGACCATTTTACACCAAACCCCTCGTAAGGCCTTTTAGAAACAGCCTGCAATTCATTCTCATGAACGAGTTCATATTATATCGTATGAATACTAATAGACAACAATTCATATGATATCCTCCGAAATTAGGTGAACACCGCAGTTTAGCTCTAAGATGACGTAGTATTAAGTATTAAGATATTGACAACGGTAGCGGGTAGTATGAAAGACCGAAATCTGCGTTAGAGGTTGGTAGGGATGTTGGATGGGTCAAACACAGGACTTTAACCAAGGAGGCCGGTGTTCATGTCCTGTTTCTTGTGTCGCATGTCAGTTTAATGTACATCCCAACCCAGAGCGTCAAAAAAAGATGCCAATCATCTAAAAATGCTGCTAAAGGAGACTTTTTGCATCAGTAACAAATGCAAAAGGCACCTAACCAAGCGTGGTTTGTGACGCGATTGGAGTGAGAATGTGTTGCATCAACCTAGTTTCCAGCCACAGCAGGAAAGTAGTAATAAAGGTTAGTTTAGGTTTCAGCATCAAGGCAGACCCTATCTCCATGGCAACTGAGTAAACTACATCCACTAATAACTTGAGGATATGGCTAATAATATATACTGACATATTTACATATATTGGTATGTATATTTGACTTATTGATTTGCACACATTCATTAAAATACAAAACAAGAAGAAGTATGTAGCTACATACACATACAGAATACATGGTTGGAGAATAGCCATGTTTAATGTTTAATACTTTAGTGTGTGATGTGAAGCAATAAAGGCACCATCTAGTCAAGTCAAGTCGGTTCTGTTTCTTTGGTTCAATGTCACAATAAGAGTTGACGGAAATTCATGCTGCCTTTTTTTCAGTAGTGAAGTATTATAGCTAAAAAAAATAAGATTTGAAATGATTTACATGGGTGGCCAGTGCCCTGTTAATATTAAGCCTCGATCTAACCGTGGCAAACACTTTCATACATTTTTAACCCCACCTTTATCCCTAAAGTGGGGATATTAGTAATGTGTAGTGATAAATAAAATGTAGGTTAACACTGAATGAGGATTCTTGTGTTTTGTTATTTGTGTATGTTCTAGTCTATTGTAGAATTGAGGGTTGGTGGTATGTTACACTTTTATTTTATTTTTTTATTTGGTACCCCTAAAATCCAGGTGGCCCCAGCCTGGCCTCTCCATTTGAAATGGTCCACTGATATAGTTTAATTTATTTTTGAGTTTTTCTTAAAGGTTTTAGTTTTTATTTAGATTCAGTTTAACAAAAACATTTTTCACTGCTTATTTTAGTTTTACTTTTCTATAATAATTCTGGTACTGACACATTTATGTATGTTGGTATGTGTACTGACATATGTACTGACGTTGTTATGGAGTATTCAGTGACAGCCTCTCCCTTAAAAAAAAAAAAGAGACATTAAATAACAGAGTTAGTTTTTGTTATTGCAAACATCTTTTTCAATATTCCAGATTGTACAGAATTGTTTAACTAGGTTCAACTTGTTGCTGTCTGATGCTGCCAACCACAGGATTCATAGCCTTGGGACTATTAGGGAGGCAAAGAGAAAGCAGAGTCTTTGCATTACTGAACGGCACCTGGACCATTATCATCATGCAGAAATCACCACAAAAGTGTCACAATTCGAGAGCTCTGCGTCAAGTCATTTAGGAATAACAATCAGCAATCAGCACAGATTGCTCGTGAAAAAAATCACTATCTCTCTGCTTCGGTAATTAGGACCTCTAGCTGATCTCAAGAGAAGCAAGGCACTACTGAAAAACTGTGTTTTGGTTAACTTCCTTCCAACAAAAAATGGTTATAAAATCTTTCAAACGCATTCCAAACATCACTCCAAACTCACTTCTAACTGTTCCATGTCTCACTCAAATACATTTTGTTAAATTTCGCCTCCCTTTTCTATTCCACCTTGAGCTTTGAAGTAGCAGCGCACTAGCAGCTAATCTCTCAGGTCGACAGTCTGGCTCATGGCTAACGAATAAGTGTCAGTGTAACAGATGAGGCTGCTGTCTACACTGACCTGTTTACAGACACTAAAGGCTACAGGCATGAATGCTGCCTGGGAGAAATCTTTCATCCACAATGGCTAGAAAATTAACTGGTGGTAAATGAAGACCAGCCACCGGCGCAAAATGTTGCTAAATCAATATATCAACCAATTCATTAATCAATTTAATACCATCAAATGTGGATTACAAGTTTGGGATGCTATAAAAGCCAGTTTAAGAATAACAAACGTATATCCTTAATTTAAGAGTGAAAGGATCAACAGTAAATATGTTGACATGCACACTAATATTTCACTATCACTACCAATATGACAATATTCCAAATTTGAAACAGGTCATAAACAGCATATTCCATTTGTACATTTATAATCAGGCCTTTTTCTGAATATAGCATTTTCCAACTAAGACATGTGGGATATGCCAGTATTATTTGGGTTTTAGAGGCTTTGGAAATTTTTACAGCGCATTCGGAATTTGCTTCTCAATCAGGGTTTTTACCACAGATTACAACAGTTTACAGCCAGTTTATGGCCTCTTGCCAGTTTATGGCTTACGGTCAGCTCTGTGCGTTGCTATGGTTGTTGGACACAAACTAGTCTCGCTTTTGCCAGACCTTCCTCCACAGCGTCTGGCGTCTGCCTAGTCCACACAGCATTCCGGCATGGGAGAAAAAACATGCTCTGGTTTATTGGCATTTCTTTAAACCAATCACAATCGTCTTGGGCAGTGCTAAGCGCCGGACGTAGCCCCGGTGTCGCTGCAAAATAGCCTCGGGAAGGAACTTGTTTTGGTGGAACATGTTTAGGTTTAAAAGTTGTTGTAGTCTTGCAACAGAAGACTCCGATTGGACACATAGTCTAGCTAGCTGTCTGGATTTACCCTGCAGAGATCTGAGGAGCAGTTAACCAAATCCACCGGAGTTTAGAATGCCAACACAAAGAAAGCGGAAGGTAACGGTCATACGGCCTAAAAGAAGGACATCCAGCGGAATATCCGGCGGCAACAGAGCAATCCTGGAAGTAGAACGTCATGGATGTTGTAAAAAAATAGGATCTCAATAGGTAATTTTGCTTTTGTTGTGTCTATTTCTTTTTTCAAAGAGTGTCTGTATCCTTTTGTTCGCACTGATGGGCCATGAACACATCATCACTCTCCATCTCTGTAGTGCAGCGTTTCCATCGCTGTAGCAGCAAGGACTGTATCAATCGATACGGAGCCACCACAAACCAGGTAGCTTATCAGATTAGATGAATACTATGGGCCAAATTCCTTTGGAGTGATTAGATTTATTGCCGCGATGCGCTCTACGGCCATCATGCAAATGCGTCATTTTGGCTGTTGAGGAGAGTAAGTTAATCGGTTAATCGCTACTCCTGGCGACAAAAAAAAAAAAAAAAGCCATCTATTTGTTTTTTTAAACGTTATTCTATCATTATGACAATATAGGCATGTGCAGAATATATATTCAGGAAAAGTCAGGGCAGGAGGGAAACAGCAATAACAATGACGGAATAATTAAAAATGTTGAACCACATTAAATAGCGGGGCTATGATGGTTTTAGTGTTAAAGGGGAACTATTATATAGCATTTTCAAGTTCGTACATTCATTTTGTGCTTCTACTAAAACAGGTTTACATTAGGCCTGGCAAACTCGATTCCTTTTTAAGATTCGGGTTATTCTGAGTCACTCACTAAACTGATCCGGGTTGTGTGAGTCACTTGAATCACTTGAGTAAGTATTGTATGCTACATCAAAGGCGACCTTTTGACTTGGATAAAATGCCATGTTTTCATTTAGAATCTTTTAATTTTATTTGGAAAACGTTATATCCATAAATGTAAATGGTCTGAAAGAAAACCGAATATTAATTTAAAAATGACATGGAATTATATTTTGTAACTTTAATAGGACTGACAAATAGGAAAGCCGCCTGGACTCTGAACATTTACAATGACTTACAACCTCTTTAATGTAAATTCCATGCGCCCCTTTTTCATGTATGTACTGTATGTATGCATTTAATGTTTTCAATGTGTATGTGTATCTGTACTTGAATAATAAAGTTTTGTGAAGACAAAAAAAAACATGAGTTGTCGGCGAGGCCAGCTTACAATGTTTCGGACTGTCTGCTCGACCTAATGCATTTTAATATACTACATTTATACACCAAACTTACAGTAGGCCTAGCTAGGCTACGTGCAGAACACAGTATGTTATTTCAGAAGTGAAAGAATGGCTTTTGTTGTTGATTTGCTTTGTAGTAGGACTGAACTGATCCGAGTTAATGATACTAGAGACTGGCGATTCATGAGTCAATTTAAAGACTTAGGTGAAAGATCCGAGTGAATCACGACTCAAACAGATTTAGTAGCAGCTGGAGCTACTGCAATGGAGTATATAGCAGGACTTTGTACCGTGAAAAATCACCAATAAAGGCTTCTAAACCAAATACTACACAACTGGACATGTCCCAGCAGTAATGTGACCCATAATTGGGGAGAATTTACCAACATTGGCCCCCAAGTATACAGCTATCTGGTGTTAGCATGCACCAACTTAACAGTTAGCAGTAGGCTAACGTTAGATTGTAATTGAACGAAGCAGCACTTTCTACCGTCAAAAAGGCTTATCTGCAGATAAAGGCTTCTGAACCAAATACTACCCAATCGGACATGTTTCAGCAGTAATGCGACCCGAAACTGGGGAGAATTTAACAAAATTGGCAGCCAAGATGACTACTGATCAGCAAGTAGCTACATGTGACAATGTTAACACCGCAGTAGCTTAAAAACCTCCAGTAGTTCCTGCCTGGAGCAGATGACCAATCACAGAAGGCCGGAGACCAGCTTGAGTTACGTAACACTTAGCTGAGAGTGGAAAAAACTGTTGAAACCAGACTGTTCAGAAGAGTTGGAAATCTTAAAGTTTTAGGGATTTCTCTAAAATACTGTATGAAGTTTTGGCCACGTTTAACAATAAAATTCGACATTATCACATTGTAGATATGACAGAAAATACACAAAGGAATAAAATGTACACTTTAAAGGAATATTTCACCGCTGGAAAGCTGAATATATCTTTAAATTGGGTCACTTATGTAGTAGAAATGTGAATTTTTTTTTAAATTGGTGCCTTCTAGGCCGAGAAAAGCCAGAAAATGTGTTTTGGTCTTATATGGATGAAAAACACCAAATCCCAGAATGCACCTGCTTCGTTGCTTTGAGTCCACTCCCAAGCCACGCCTACCGCTTGACAGACCGACAGAGGCATTCAACTCAACTCAAGCGTGTTTTATTGTCATTTCAACCATATACACGAAAACGTTTCATCGTGACTCAAGTGGTGTTACACATTTAACATATATCAGAATCAGAAATACTTTAATAATCCCAGGGGGAAATTGTTTTTACATCAACCTGACCATACATACACAAACATACAATATGACCATGGGGTAGACAGGACAGGAAGACAGGAAAAAAAATACAGCATAACATGAGGAGAGATTAGGAGAAAAAGGCAACTCTCAGACTATGCCCCTGAATAGGAGTACAGTGTGGGAACAGGAAAAAAACACCTCAGCAACATAAGCACATAACCAATACAAGCACACAAGACAAGCCATGGGGTAGGGGAGTAGCACATAACCAATACAAGCACACAAGACAAGCCATGGGGTAGGGGAGTATAATATATATATAAAAACGACATTATATAAAAACGACATACGAAACAGGCTACATTTAGTACACACACTTTATAGGCTCCGTAAAGTTCAGCTAACGCATACTAGCATTAGCGCTTGGTGGGCTGTAAACACCGAGCATAAACACAGCCGTGAATTAGTGTGTAATGTAGAATGGTCGGCATTTAACAGTCACAAACCACCACATTTCTGCACCACTCGGTGTTAACACAGCCCACCTCTTTTACCCGGCGACAGAGCATCTCTAGCTCGGAGGGCTAGCAGGCCTGGTAGCTGGACAGTCCGGTACACTATTCAGGCATGTTTCCACAACAAAAACACAAAGTCTCTGAACTCACGTTGGGAGTGTCGTTGAAGTTGGATGTAGTCCAGTTTGTGGTCTAAATGAGCGGACACTTGCAAGCAGGATCCGTAAAGTTCAGCTAACGCATACTAGCATTGGTGTAGCTAAACACGAAGTATAAACACAGCCGTGAATTAGCGTGGAATGTCGAATGGTCGGCATTTAACAGTCACAAGCTCCACCAGCAGTTAGCAGTAGCTAGTTGGATTTTATTTCTACACCAGTCCACCTCCACGGGCCGGCGAGAGCAGCCTGGTAGCTGGATAGTCCCGGTTCCGGTACACTGTTGTTCAGGCATGTTTCCACAACAACAAAAACACCTTCCACCTAGCCGATGAGGATGTCCCCTAGCCGACTAGCGGCATTGAGCGACACCGCTGGTCTCCGTGCAGGCGAAGCTCACGTAGTGTGCCGAGTATTGCGTCTGTAATAACGTTTCCTCCATATTCTCCGATCTGTACCGATGTATCCCGGTGGTACACACGTCCGGTAGTTTGAATGCAGATAATTGTTGTAAATGTTTTCTGCTGAAAACCGAAAGCCTGTTTAGCGAAGATTCAAGATGGTCGTTTTATTCGGAATACCTCGGCCAGACTCGGCGGTCCAACCCCTGTGGGCGGTTTTGAAAAAAAACGGAAGTAGATCCTACTACTGGCTGTAGTCCTTTGCCTCTGGCCCAAAAATCTTCCAATGACGCAAAAATCGTCATTTTACGTCATCGGAAGATTTTTTCCAGGCCCCAAATGCAGAAATCTCTCGTCTCAGGGGGACATGAGGGAGGGAGGCACGGTCATTCAGAAATACTATCGGGTTTCTACTGATACAAAGCTGAATGCTAAATCGGTGAAGTATCCCTTTAAGGAGAAACTGTTAATGGTTTGCAATTTACTCATGCCACTTTTGCTCCAAATAGGCTTTCTCCTAGAATCGGATGACTTTAGACTTGACTGAACTAAATGAAAAAAGACTTGGAACTCGACTTAACACCAATGACCCATGTAGTGACTTTATTTTATATTTATATATAAGGATATATAATATATTTATATCCTCCCCAAGCCCAATAATTATGTTGTTTTTAAAAGCACAGCAAATAAACTCTGTATTGTCCAGACAAGGGAGTGAAGGGGTGTGAAAGTAATAACTTAAAATTAGAAACTAGAGGAGCCAAGACTTCACAAGACTTACTTGTGACTCAGCCATTAACTGATATGGTGGTTAGCGGTAAACCCAGCTTTTTGGTCTTAAATGTTTGCAACAGTGGGTTGTTTTGTTTTTTGTTTTTATACTACTACCAGCAGTCGCTAGAATTGGACATATCTAAGCCTTTACATTGGGGCTTTATATAATTCAAGAACTAGTAATTAATGGTACCCATTGAGAGCTATCAGTTCTATTATTTATAACTATTGAAACACACACATCCACACACACATTCGTTAGCTCCCTTGTCCCATAACCAAAATGTTGCATAGACTAAAAATATACATTTTAAACAGTCCAGTGCAACTTGTAGCACTCAGCACTCATTGACTCACTCAGCCAAACCACAACATGTAGTTAACACCGCACGCACGCACAGTGTACAGACTTTACATTGACTCTGTGTTTCTAAAGAGAAGGTCTCCACTGCCATGCTAATGGGGCCAGATATTGCCAGTAATTCAAGGTTAGTCAAACAGCAGCTTGTTTGGTTTCTGGGCACGCTCGAGAGACTTCCCTGTCCTCACTCGACAACACGCTGGCAGAGCTACAGCCATCAATGTCATTGCACAGACAGTGCGAGGTAGAGCATTTGTTTTCCCTGTGTTGTACACAAAGATCCAGGCTGTGAGCCAGCTGAGAGTCTATTCACAGGGAAAAGTATGGAGTGTATAGAGTGTGCGAGAGACAAATTGGGCAAGGGTGAGAGTTTGCTATTTTCATATGCATGAGGCTTAGATATATATATATACACTTGAAAAGGCTCCTGATAGATATTCTATCAATGTCAGTCACCGAAATCAATGTCCTCGCAGCTGCTGATCGGCTCTTTTAGGATGGGTTTTAACTGACTACCTAAATATGTGTGTGTGTGTGTTTGTGTGTGTGTTTTCTCCAAACCACTGTTCTGCCCCCTCTAACCGCACTGTTTTTTTTTTCAAACAAATCAGCTTAGATTGCTTCAGCGCTCTCAGAAAGAGAGAGTGAGGAAGAGAGATAAATACTAAATGAAATAAGAAAAGAGAGCGAATGAGATGGAATGGGAGGTGTGAAATAGCGAGCCAAAAAAGGCACAAGAAGGAAAAAAGAGACAAAGAAAAAGAGAAACTGATAAACAGGGAAGACAGTGAGAGAAAATCTTTATTGCATTATCAGCCAGTCTGCCGGGTAGGAAAGGAGACACAAAAACACTGTTGTTCTTCAGAGATTTCATTTTAGAAGCACAGAATAAATTCAGTGCACTGCCAGGTTGCTGGAAACACAGAAGAGGCAATTTTACCCTTCATGGCCTTTCTCACAAGGTCTAATACTGTTTTCAACCAAATGGTCAAAAGTGTGTGATACAACTAGTCCATCTAGTTTTTCCTTAAGCATGATTTTTATGTGGAAGTGCCCTTTAATAAAGGTTTAGCTCATGAATAATGATAGGTATTTCCTGCTGCTCAGGGAAGTGTTAACTGTGGCTCCTGCTGACACCATGGGACCACTGAAAGCTCATTTAAAGAAGAAGAAACTTAGTATTTAGCATTTTTAATATTTGGGCTCGGCAGCATAACAGCAGCCTTTAGCATGTATGGATAACTGAATGGTAGGGGTGGGAAAAAAGATTGAAAATCGTATGTATTGTGATTTTTTTGCATCCATTTTTAAAAATTGGTCATTTCCATAGGTAGCGTGTGGTTTGCAGCCGTCAGTCTGCCGCATGCTTCTCCTGACTGAAACAATCTCCTGAATGAATCTCATCTCCACACACCTGCCATGGCTGAGTTAAATCAGATCAACAACACCATACCCCCTTATGTGACGTCAGTCTGACCCTGTCCATTAACTAACTACGCCCACTTCTCTAAAGACACTAGACCAGAGTCTAGGGGTCCTCATAGCAGGGGGCAACGAAATTATTGTTAATTTTTTGAAAGTTATTTCAAAACAACAAATGTCTTAACATGTATCCAACATATTATTAGCAAATATAAATCAGTCTATTTAAAAAAAAACATACTGATCATTCTATGCACTAAAAAGTATATATAACGTCTTTGTTATTGTGGAACTTAATTTTATACAACTGCTATTGGGAAAGTTAAACTAGTAGCATTGCTACATGTAGTACATACTCCCCAGCACTGATAATCCAGGTGTTGTTATCCCTAAACAACTGTCCATGTCCTTTCTATCTGCCATTATCGGCTTGGCAAAAGAAAATTAAAATTCAAAGTATTCCAGCCCCACAGAGATTACAGATACCCACATCAGAAACTGTAGCTTGTGCCCTTTTGTTACACATATGAGAATTGGATTTGGCAATCAACAGGATCACAATAAATAGCTGTGTCATTAACATACCTGGCAATGACTAAAACCAAATTGCTGCCACATGAATGTAAAAATGTGCCCCACCTGACAATATATGAAAGGTATTGTTCATTATGTGTGTAGCCCTCATCTAGCTGACACACTCCCACATTGTGATAGTCAAAGGTTTCATCAAATACACAAAAACTACCCTACACTGTAATGCAATCCAATGAAACAGTTCTGATTTATATTCCACCTGCTACTTGAGTGTTCTTGACATTGTGTCACAGAGGACCTGATTAAACTCTGTGATCAGACATTTTGATGGAATGTAAAGCTCTACAGGCATTGATTGCTTTGCTGGTATGGCACTTTGTTCTACTTCTGAATTGATCCAATTTGAACGCAAACTTGCTGCCTTTGCCCTCTAGGACTGGTTCACAGGAGTTTGAGCATTACCATGGTACACCGGCAAAAATGCCGGAGGGACAACTGATGTTTCCGTTTAAGCCATTTATTGTTACTTTGCACACATTTAGGGCAAAAGCAGATGAGGCTTGACGGTTATGGAAAGTTTGACAACCATTGATTCCAGAGCCCTACGTGCACTGGAATCAGTAGGTGATGCCGAGTAACAAAGTAAAGTGCACAATGAAAAACAGGGCAAGCTATACCCTGTATTTATTTACAATAAATACATGATCAGTGTTTCTACTAGTGGTTTAACTTAAAGACATTTAATATCAGCATCTGTTATTTTATAAATATACAACATTCAAAAGGGATTTTGAGTCAAACCATTATTCTTTCAGCATTGGGAACTAAGAATTTGGTTCAATCCATTTTAAATATACGGTAGCTCTGTTGTTTTCTTCCATTTAAGAGAATGCCAGGAGTCTGAGCAATTTAACATCTAACAGAGTATTACTCTCTTGACTTTTTTAGAGCTGATGCCATCAAATGTCAAGCAGCACCTCGGAATGTGGTGCTGCTTGGTGCCTGGTGCAGAATGTATCACCGGACAGAAACTTATTTCTATGCTAATGGTGTTGACAAATGTGTTGTGATCCAGTTGCCATTTTTGAGCGGATTTGAATTGTCCCCCTGAATTGAATTGTACTGTGAATTATCATATAATTGCATTTTCAGCCGTGATTTATGTACACATCGGGGCCGGTGTGCTCCAGTTAGTGGGATGTGGCATTTCTTCAGCTTGTCTGACTCCAAACACTGCAGGATGTTTCTCCACCAGTAAACATCAATCTCTCTCTCTCCACTCCCCCTTTCCTCCTCCCTCTTCCTGCTCTTTTCTTTCTTTATTCCTTTGGTCTTTCGCTCTCTTCCTTGCTTTCATTCATTCATTCTTTTTTCTTTCAGTTTCCCTACCAGCAATGCTTTCAGTTGCTCTTTTATACTTTCCATCTTCCATCGTCTATCTCAGCTGTATTTGGAGGAATGACAGTAAAGTGCCCTCAGGGTAAAACAGTAGCTCCACCTCCTTTATAGCATGCACGCACACACACATATGAACACTCACAGCTTCTCTTCTCTGTCAATGTGTTGCTGTTTTTCTATCCCAGCTCTTGGCATTGAAACACTCTCTCCATCTATGTCATCCTACAGTATTAAAGGGGTGATAGAATGCAAAACCGATTTTACCTTGTCATAGTTGAATAATGACAGTTTAGTGGGTAACTAGGACATACATAGAACCTCTAAATCCCATTGACACCTCTTTTGTCTGCAAATCTCACAATTTGAAATTGCCTCTGAAAACGGGCAAATCTCAACAAGCCCCATAGTTGACGTCAACTATGGGGCTCCTCCTCATTTGGCTCTAGTCTCTCTCTTTGTCACGCCCCAACATTTGCATAGGCTACACAATTGACCTGAGATAAGTTAGTCTTCTGACTCTAGGTCGGGCAGATCTCAGAAATTGTATACATTGTTCATCGGCTATTTTACCATCCAATTTACTTCTGAGACTTTTTTATGCGAGAAATCAACAACGTAGAGGTCAAATATGGGCCATTTTACAAAAATGTATGTCTAATTGCAAATTTTGTCCAACTGTGTGTCGGAGTTCAGCGGCCAGTGCTGCCTGTGTAGCTGCCTCGCTGCCTGGCCTGGCTTCCTTCACAGACCCCGGGCTGCTGTGAGCTTGATTGAGCTCCCTCAAGGCTGGCAGCCCACGGCACTTCATACCCGCGCAAAGTCACCGCTTTGTGGGCTAATGGACTACTAAACGCCGCTGCCCTGACAGAGCTCCAGGGCCTGCAGTTCCCCTCTTCCTAATGCAAGGTGTGTGTCAGTGAGAGCGCGGTCAGCGAGCTTGTTACGCCAGCAATCTCTTACCACAGATTCCAGTTAATCTTAAAATGTGTGTAATTATAATGTGTTGAGTTATTTAAACAAACGATTGGGGAAATAAACGCCGCTTGTCCACAAGTCTCATTGATAGAGCCTGCGGCTGGATGTAGCTCTATCAATGAGAGCTAGCTAGCCTCCTTTTAGAATTCCTCTGAAATTCACAAAAATTCATTAACTTGAAATCGGACACCGTTGTTAGTGTAGCGCCTCTCTAGCGTGGCTGGCTATAGTGAGA
Organism: Perca fluviatilis; assembly: GCF_010015445.1. Taxonomy (NCBI): domain Eukaryota; kingdom Metazoa; phylum Chordata; class Actinopteri; order Perciformes; family Percidae; genus Perca; species Perca fluviatilis. Next base: position 31,144,392 of record NC_053130.1, on the reverse strand, counting down.
GGTGGCTATCCTGAGTTCTTTAAAACTTCTATCCAATTATTCAAATAAGTGGGGTTTCACTAATAACCTTATCAGTGTTTAACTTGTGTGTGTGTATTCACTAACTTATTGCATAAAATATTCTTTCCCTTTAAATCACCATCTAAGCATTTCTATTCACACTTTAACATTAAATAAAATGTATATGAATTACTTTTAGCCTTTAAGCAACTCAACTTTTAAACCAAAAATACTCTTTTCTTAATTAACTTAAAATATCAAAATAGTCACTAACCACAACTGTTTTTATAAAAAAAACAATATCAAAGATTTATTTAGCAAAAATAGGTTAGTAATTAAATGTATCTTGCAAAAACCACTTTTCAGATCACAAATGCATTCACATTCAAAACATAAGGGCCCAAGAAAATAAAATAGCCTAGCCTAATTTGAAATACCCTTCCAATGTCCGAATGATGCAGGCCTGCATGTAGCTCGGGTTCGTTGTATCCTTTAACAGAATGGCGGCTCCAACACACAGGCCAAAACAGAAAGAGTACCTTTACTTAATGGGAATGTAGCTTCACACACGCAGGATGAAAGCGACAGCCGCAGGGGATATGACGAGAAGATACACGATGAAGAGAAAACGGTTGAAGAGAAGATTCACAGGGTTGACGAGAAAACTCACACAGCTGATGATCCCGGCAAAGTCCACACTCGGTAATGCTATCCGGCTCCGTCAGGGTCTTTGTCCACCATCCGTATCGCAGTTCCACACAGGCTTCACTAGTCCAGGCCGCTAGCTTGTTAGCAAAGTCCATAGGAACGCATTAGCCACTTAGCCGGTGTTCTAACGGAACACCATACCCATCAGAATGGGATACCTTCGGTTAATGCGCATGCGCAGCAGTGACATTTGTGGGATTGCGCATGCGTTAAATTTAAACCATCATTTCAGCATACCTAAGATTACAAGCGGTAAGTGTTGGTGTATTATATCCAACCCGGTCTCACGGCAGTTCGTGTAAATGGCCACGTTATTCTTAATCTATTGATACGTGTTCACGGAGACGTTTTCGTTTTTACGTGTAAATGTAACGTTATTTTTACATGTAAATGTAACATTATTTTAGGACTTGTAAATGTAACGTTATTTTCGGGTAAGGGCGGCGAGGGCGGCGAAAAGGTCGCTCCATAAGCCGGAGAGCCGCGGCGCCCGCTGGTGAAATACATTACTTTACATTTTCGTCTTGTCCACGTAAAAACCGACAAAAACGTCTCCGTGAACACGTATCAATAGATTCAAATAACGTCACAATTACACGAACTTCCATGAGACCGGGCTGTTATATCGCATTAAACAATGGGCTATCAAAACAGCATACCTCTTTTATAAACTGTATTTTTTTTTATTAAACCAGGGGTTATCAAAACAGCATACCTCTTTTATAAACTGTATTTTTTTTTATTAAACCAGGGGTTATCAAAACAGCATACCTCTTTTATAAACTGTATTTTTTTTTATTAAACCAGGGGTTATCAAAACAGCATACCCCTATAGAAACTGTATTTTTATTAAAAAATGGGCTATCAAAACAGCATACCCCTTTATAAACTGTATTTCTTTTATTAAACCAGGGGTTATCAAAACAGCATACCCTTCATAAAACACTGGTATGCTGTTTTGACAAAGTAGGCCAAATTGACAGACCCCGCTATAAAACTAAACTTCCGGTATGCTATTCTGACAAAGTATGCTACATCGACAGAACACCGGCAGCTAACTTAAACTTATTTCGGTCTTCTTGTGCTGAGTAGTCCACTCAAACAGACAGAATTATCACCATTAACGTTTCGTATAAGAGTCCTGGTTTAACACTCTCACTAAACTGGTGCATTAACATTAACCTCTAGTATCATTCAGCAGACAACACGCTTCTCCCATACTCGTTTCTTCTCTCTCCCCTCTTCCTGTTTTCATACGTTAACCTTACGTCTTTCTCGCTCTACTCACTTCCTTGTTACTTTGAACTCAAATGTGATTGGCTCATTCACAAAACTTTCACAAATGAAATAAATTCGCAAAACCTTTGTGTAACTCTTTCTTCCTATTCTTATAGGCATTTTCACATACATTATTACACAACAAATTTAACCTTTTAAATGCTATATTCAGTAAAACATGAACATTACCCAATATGCATTTCTCTCTGTGGGCAAATAACTTCATTGCTGATCAATAAATCTTAACTTTTTAACCTTAACTTATATTTATTAAACTATGACGTTATTTATTCAAGCTGGTATATTTTATAACAATGAATACATTTCAACCGGGTTACACCCTCCCCCTTTTAAATGTCTGTGTGTCCTCATCAGACACTAATAAGCTAACTAAGGAGTCTTAACCCTTGTGTTGTCCTTCGGGTCCCAGTGACCCGAAGGACAACACAAGGATTATGTACTTCCCTTTACTTTGTTGAGAATTGCTCTCTAAACAAGGGTTAATACAGCACCTTAGTTCTTGTTTGTACAGCATTTTGGTCAGCTTAAACTGTGTTTAAATGTGTTCTAGAAATAAACTTTACTTACTTACTTTACAAGAAACAGGGTTTAGAGAGCAATTCTCAACAAAGTAAAGGGAAGTACATAATCCTTGTGTTGTCCTTCGGGTCACTGGGACCCGAAGGACCACACAAGGGTTAAGGGCATAATAACTAGTGTTTCTAGTGTTTTCCTATTTTGATGACTATCCCTCTGTGTAAAATGGTCAGAGGCTGGTCTCTTGATCTACCAGGCTCATCATAGGTAAGTCTAATAGTTGGTTTGGCAGTTCTCTTAGGTCTAGGCTCAGATCTGGGCTGCACTCTATCCTCTTGGACCTCAGATACTTCTTCTTGGTCAGACTCCAATCCAGCTTCACTGGTCTCTTCCGGAGCTACTTCCAGATCACACTCCTCATCCTCGGGTTCCGGTTCAGAGTTGTGGTCAACATCGTCTGGGTCTGAATCATTTGCATGAACAGGTTCAGCTTTAGGGTCATTTTCATGTTCTGTTTCAGGGTCATCTTCGAAGTCAACTACTGGCCAGGCAGTATTTAGCACTCTCGGGACAGGCTCTCTGCGAGTGACACGGCGAGTGACATAATACTCCATGTCAGAGGACGAATCAGAAAACTTTTGTAACTCTTGAGTCGCTGGGTTTGAGTCTCTTTGACTTTTCTTACGAGTGTCTGCTCTGGTCTTGGGTCCGGCAGGTGGATCAGCATCCTGGTCAGTGGGTGGCATTCGCACAAACTGTCTAATAGGAAGAAGGTGGTCCCTGTGTATAGTCTTTGTCCCTAGCCTTCCATCCTCCTGTTTGATCTTGAACACAGGTAGGTTTGGCATCTTTCCAATGACAACATATGGGTCAGGACTCCACTTACTTTCCAGTTTGTGCTTGCCTCTCAGGCCTAGATTCCGGAGCAGTACTCTGTCGCCGATCTCTATGGACTGAAAGGTAACTCTGCGATTATACAGCCTCTTGTTTCTCTGGTGCCGTCTGTCTGCAGCATCAGAGGCTAACTTGTAGGCTTGCTTCAAGTCTTCCTTCAGCTTTGTGACATACTGGGTGTGAGACGCATCTTCTATGCCATCTGGGGACGTTCCAAAGCACAAGTCAACAGGAAGTCTCGCCTCTCTGCCAAACATTAGATGGTAAGGCGAGTACCCTGTGGCATCGCACTTGGTGCTGTTGTACGCGTGGACCAAGTAAGGCACATGTTGGCTCCAGGTACGCTTCTTCTCCCGGCTTAATGTACCCAGCATGGAGAGCAGAGTCCTGTTGAACCTTTCTGGCTGCGGGTCTCCTTGCGGATGATACGGCATTGTCCGCGACTTGTGTATCCCCATCAAGGTCAACAGCTCTCGGATTAAACGGCTCTTGAAATCTCTTCCTTGATCCGAATGGATCCTCGAAGGCAATCCATAATGTATGAAATATTTCTCCATCAGGACCTTTGCCACAACATGGGCCTTCTGGCTTTTTGTTGGGAAAGCCTGGGCGTATCTCGTGAAATGATCTGTGACCACTAACACGTTGCTTATGCCTTTAGAGTCTGGCTCCATGGAAAGAAAGTCCATGCACACTAAGTCCATAGGCCCATGGCTTACAATCTGGTGCAATGGAGCAGCTCTCTGTACAGGGGTCTTGTGAGTGACACACTCTCCACAGTTCTTGATGTATTCTTCCACATGCATCGACATCCTAGGCCAAAAGAATCTACTTCGGAGCAGGTCAACAGTTCTTTCTTGTCCCAGGTGCCCCAGGTCATCATGCATGGCCTTCATAACCATCTCCCGGAACTCTCTAGGCAGGATGAGTTGACTGACCACACTCCGGATGGTCTCTTACTGTATCGGTACAGCAATCCATCTTTCATCGACAGCTTCCCAGCTTCTCTTTTCAATCTAGACAACTCAGGACTCACATTCACATCCTCTGGCCAGTGCCCATGCTTGACGGCTTGAATGGCTGGTCTGATGGCTTCATCCTCTTCCTGAGCCTTCCTGAGACTCGGTTTGGACATGAGTTCCAGGGACTTTAACTCCATGTGTGTTGGAAATGCATACAGGTCAGGAACACAATGGGGAGATGCTCCAAGCTGAGCAACACAGACTGGGGTGCTGCGTGCAGCCTCTGGGATGCAAACTCTCTGGCACATGGTCTTTACTCCAGACTGAGGTATAGTCACCCAGCCATCATCATCCTCTTCTGGCATGTTCCTTGACAACAGGTCTGCATCAATGTACATCAAACTCGTATGTCGATAGGGCAGCTAGCCAGCAATGTCCCACCGCATTGAGCTTGGCTGTGGACAGCACGTACGTAAGTGGGTTGTTATCAGTACGTACGGTGAATCTTGCCCCATAAAGATAGTCGTGGAATTTGTCAACAACTGCCCACTTTAGTGACAAGAATTCCAGCTGATGTATGGGGTAGTTTCTCTCTGCAGAACTGAGTTTTCTGCTGGCAAAGGCAACTGGTCTTAGGCCTTCAGGGTGTTCTTGGTAAAGAACAGCACCAAGACCCTTCAAACTTGCGTCCACATGCAGGATGTATGGCTTCTGTGGATTGGCAAATGCCAGGACAGGCGCATGTGTCAGACAGTGGATTATGTGATGAAATGCATCGGTGCAGGATTTGTCCCATCTTTCTCCGAAAAGCTCAGATTCTTTCAAGTAGCCTTTGTTCACATCCTGGGCATACTTCTTGCTCTTCTGAGTTGAAGCATATCCCTTTGTGAGTTCAGTCAGTGGTCTCACGATTGCAGAATAGTTCTGAATGAATCGGCGGTAATAACCGCAAAACCCTAGGAAGGATTGTAACGTCTTCAGGTTTGTTGGCATTGGCCATGTAGTGACGGCCTCAATCTTGTTTGGATCTGGGGCGACGCCATCTGCAGACACGATGTGCCCCAGGTACTTGACCCTCGGCAGACAGATTTGGCACTTGTCAACTGAGAGTTTCAGCCCAACTTCACAGAGACGATCTAGAACCTTCAGCACTCTGTCTTTGTGTTCCTCAAGGGTTTTTCCAAACACTATCACATCGTCAAGGTCCACTAGCATTGTAAAAGGTTCATTTCTCCAACGGCCTTTTCCATTAACCTTTGAAAGGTTGCTGGTATATTTTATAACAATGAATACATTTCAACCGGGTTACATTAGCTTTATAAGACATTTAGTTAGATGTTGTATAAGTGACGTGACGAAATTCAAACTGTAAATATACTCGAATTACGCCTAAAATGAAGCTAACTATCCGTGATTTGTAGCTAGCTACACATAGCTAGGATTGAAGGGACAGTCGCAGCTAACGAAACACCTAGTCTTCACAAATATTCATTAACTTGAAATCAGACACCGTTGTTAGCTTTATAAGACATTTAGTTAGATGTTGTATAAGTGGCGTGACATGTGTGTAACATGTGGTAAGAGATTGCTGGTGCAACAAGCTCGCTACCACGCTTGCACTCTCACACAATGTGCCATTTAGCTAGCAGGAAGATGGGAGTTGCAGGCCCTGGAGCTTTGTCAGGGCAGCGGCGTTTGGTAGTCCATGCTGTGGGCTGCCAGCCGTGACGGAGCTCCAAGTACCTCATAGAAGGCCGGGGTCTGTGAAGGAAGGCAGGCCGGGCGGCGAGGCAGCACTGGCAGCTGAACTCCGACACACAGTCTTACCAAATTTGCAATTAGCCATCAATTTTCGTAAAACGGCCCATATTTGAGCTTTATATAGTTGATTTCTCGCTTAAAAAAGTCTCAGAAGTGAATTTAATAACGAAATAGCCTGACAAACAATGTATAACTTTGCAGTGTCTGAAATATGAGACCTGCTGTCGAGTCTCCCATGTTTTTCTATGTAGTTTGCTCAAACCAATTAGCGCGTAGCTCATTCAGAATATTCATGAGCATACCATATTTGGAAGAAAAGCTCTTGTTGCAAATAGAGCCATATTCACAGGGTAAAAGGGCCTAATAAAATAGCATTGGGCAATTTTCAGCCCAACCAATGTTACATACCCCATTAGGAGACCTTAAGGAACAGTGTAAAATACCCTATATAATCATTCTATCACCCCTTTAAATTGTATTGGCACTGTACTGTGGATATGTTCATATCTGCATTTTTTATAACAAAAGTTTCCCTACCACTTACCAAGAATGTGATTGATGGAAAAGATAAAACTAAATGAAAAAAGATGAAACCCACCACACACTTATCTCCATGTATGTGGTACTTGTGCAGATGACCTTAAAATTATTCAGTGTTTCTTTAAGAGTTACATCTATAGGCAAGGAAAATGTCTCTGAAAACTGTCTATTGAAAATGACAATAAAGGTAAAATTTGAAATCCTTTTAATGATAAGGACGTTCATGTATACTTAGGTATAGTCATAGCTCAGCTCAGCTGTATGCTCATTATTTCAGGCTAAGGGCTTCCCAAAAACAATAGCCCCTGTCACATTTGAATGTTACCCCGTTATTTCGCTTCACATTCTGTATAAAAAATATACAGAATGGGGGGGCAGAGTTGTTCCGCCGTTAGGCCAGTAGTGAAGGTAGTAACAGAAGGTAGGTAGTAACATAGCCGAATCGACGTCAGTGTAAAAGTGACAGGCGGGGCGGCTGAACCACAAGGACTACGCCGCCGTTGTTTGGTTCAGTGTAAAAAAGCAAAGCCAGCGTAATGGTGGATCTTCCTTATGGCAGTACTGTGTAAAAAAGGCTAACGTGACATATGTACAACAAATATGACAAACTGAATTATGAAGAAATGTGGGAGGTGGAGGGCTGTGTGGCTGTACAGTCACACTCTCCGTCCTCTAGCAGCACTCTGCCACTAGCAGTGTCACCACACTGTGTGGCCATGGCAGACTCCTGACATTTGACACAATGTCACATATTAGCCAAGCCAAAACCACAGCATCTCCAAATATAAATGGATTGTATTTATATAGTGCTTTTCTAGTCTTAACGCCTACTCGAATCGCTTTTATATATTACAGGCACCATTCACACACATTCATACACTGTGGCCGAGGCTGCCATACCAAGGTGCCACCTGCTCATCAGATAAACATTCACATATTGATGGCGCAGTATCAGGAGCATTCGGGCAAGGGCGTAACTTCAGGTTCAACATTGGGGGGGTTTGTCTGCATGCATTTATGGTGCAAATGTCTTTATTTATGTAAAGGCAATTATAATAGGTTTTTAGGATGGGTTGCACAAACCAGTTTTGATTATTGTCCCCTCTGTAAATTACACCTATGCATTCGGGGTTCAGTACTGTCTTGCCCAAGGACACTATGACATGGGACTGCAGCGCCAGGGATCAAACCACCAACCTTCTTATTGGTAGGCAACCGCTCTACCACTTGAGCCACAGCCACCAACCTTACTTTGATGGCGGGCAGCTGATAAAATTAATAGAACTGGAACTCACATCATCCAGATTGACTTAGGACCAGCTTGTTTACTGCTGATGCTTTTAATAGCATCCAGAAAAGCTGGACCAGAAGGGGTGTTTGCATCAATGGGATGAACGAATAACTGGATTATCTGAAAATGTGTGGTTTTTTTTTTTTTCAACTGCTGTAACACGTTGACAAAGTGCTCAGGTAATGCTGGGCAGATTGGAGTTTTAGCTGTACAAACATTTCTCAGAGCTTCTCCGGAGGCAGAAATAGAAAAAAAGCGCTGGCGGATATAAAGCATAGAGCTTTTTCAGAGCTCAAGGCGGGGGCACAAGACAAAGAAAAATGCAAATAAACTCTATTTACAGCAAGTTAAAACTACTTGATATTTTTTATATTATCATTGAATCAGTGTGTAGGCTATATAATGTAAAAGTTGTTTTACCTTTACTTTGCCACCCCACTCTACAGGTTCCCTCAATTCTATAGAGCCTTTCAACCAATTTCATTTTTTCCCCTAATTGCATTTCTAACCTGAGCAGGCAGCTTTCTTCAGCAAAAATCTCTGATAAATATACAATAAGACGTGCCCAGCATCAAACAGTAGATATACAAACCTGGTTGCAAGCTTGCTGTCTGCCAAACAAAGCTAGAATCTAGCTGGTGATCATAAAGAGGCAAAGTCCTTCCCCTTCCGGTGGACCACCATGGGACCTTAATTCAGAAAAAAATATGAACGGTGGTGAATGACAAATTATGTTTTGATCCTGTTTTATCGTTGAAGTATAAGACTGTGAAAAAAGAAAGACTACACACTTCAAAGAAGAGGGAAAGGAGAGGGACTTTGAAGCATTTTGAAGCTACGGAGACAGATACACTTGTTGTTTCAGTGATCTTGTTGCCACAAATGTGGCTTTATATGTTATATGTTCTTTTGCTGCTTTTTTTCTAAATTATATTATATTCTATATTTGAGTTGAGATAGCTAAAACGAGAGTGAATAATGCATATTAGCCAGGTGGACAGAAACACAACTCCAAATCACTGGTAATGTTTCCATGTTTGCTGTATATGCTAAGATGTTAGCTATAACAACTTTAATTCAATTTTATTCAATTTTATTTATAGTATCAAATCATAACAAGAGTAATCTCTTTACATATAGAGTAGGTCCAGACCACACTCTATAATATACAAAAACCCAACAATTCCAGTAATTCTCCCAAGAGCAAGCATTTAGTGCGACAGTGGCGAGGAAAAACTCTTTTAGGGCAAAAACCTTTTAGGGAGAAACCTCGGACAGACCCAGGCTCTTGGTAGGCGGTGTCTGACGGTGCCGGTTGGGGGTGTGATGAACAGTGGCAATAATAGTCACAATAAAGATAATGGAACAGTAACTAGAAATAGTAGTTATAGTAGTTCATAGCATAGCAGGGCACTGCAGAGCATAGCAGGGCATAGCAGGGCATAGCAGGGCACTGCAGAGCGTAGCAGGGTGTAACGGGGTGTAACGGGGCATAGCAGGGCGCGCAGCAGGACCACGGCGACACCTGCAACCATGATTGTTTGTTGTTTCCATGAGGAAACATGCTGGGCGAAAAAAAAACATAAGGACTGCGGGGAATAAGCTCCCCAGAGCTAGGTTAGTAACAAGCATGTCTGGGACATGGATGCACACAGATGGCAAGAGAGAGGAGAGAAAAGCTCAGTGTGTCAAAGGAAGTCCCCCGGCAGTCTAAAACTAGAACAGCATAATTAAGAGAGACAGGGTAAGGAGAGGAGCCTGGTCGGGGCCGACCAGGCTCCTCTCCCGCGCTGGATTGGGCTGTACTGGCCTGTACTGGCCTGCCTCCCTCTACTTTGATTATATCATTGATTATATGGTAGATGAATCTGACGACTATGAAGAGAAGCAGAGAAGACAAGAGGTGCCGCGTCTGCAGACACACACCCTCCCCCGCCGGTCTGGCTTAACGCTGCAACTCCTCACTCCCTAACTATAAGCTTTATCGAAGAGGAGAGTTTTAAGTTTACTCTTAAATGTGGTGACAGTGTCTGCCCCACTGAACCCAGACTGGAAGCTGGTTCCACAGGAGAGGACCCAGTGATGTGATTATGTCAGTGTTGGGTTTCAGCTTTTTCCGCTGCCCTTAAGTAGCAAAAAAACTGCATCTATGAACATATACTAGAGTAACTTCTTTTTAATTTCCTTCTTCAACGACAGACATGACATAGGAACTTGGGAGGGTCAGCTACCTTGAAAACCACCAGCTACCAGCTAGTTGCTTACATTTGGAGGTGTAACCTAACAGCTAAAAGAATAAAAGATTCCGTTGTTTGAGTTAGTAGCATATATCAGCCAGCTCCTCTTTTTATCATATCTAATTTCACAAACTATTTACTGCCCATTTGAGGTTTAATTCTGTCTCCAGAGTATTTCTGCCACTGAAAAATCTGCATTTATCATCTGACAAAGCTTTTGTTATTGTACATTATCAATTAATTATCTCCGCCAGGCGTAAACATGGAAGGGATCATGGGTTTGGTTGTGTGTGTGTGTGTGTGTGTGTGTGTGTTTTGTGTGTGTGTGTGTGTGTGTGTGTGTGTGTGTGTGTGTGTGTGTGTGTGTGTGCGCGCTTGCCTGTCTGACTCTCTGTCTGTCTGCAGCTAATCTCGCATAATACTGGACCTATCAGCCTAAATGATTTTTGTGCACATTATGTGCAAGGCCTTTTTGTGGTTGCGGTGATTTATTTGAATATTTTTGACTGCTCTGCTTTATACCATCACTGTGTGCTTCAGAAGCTAAAGGCATTTTCGGCAATCGACTAGGCTAAAAACAAGCCTTACCTGTTGTTGTAGGTCACATTTTGGGATCATCTGGGAGCCAGGAGGGACAAATGAGTGAGGCTACATCCTCACTAATACTCGTACTTTCGTTTTAAAATTACCTTTTAAAATGAAAACGATCTTCATACTCATCAGCATTTTAGAATGGTTTCAGAAATAATCTCCGTCCATACCAACACGCCTGAAAAAATGCATATCACACACCATTCAGGTAAACTTCGGCATGCGCATAACGGTGTTAACGCGGTGTATAGGGCAGATAATGCTGCTGGACACGGGAATTATCGCAAATCACTCGAGTAATAGCATGCCTCTTGTGCATGTATAGTAGCAGCATTATACATGTGGCAAAAGTTAAATGCTTTTAAACTAAAACGTAGTGGATGTAGCCCAAGATTTAACTCTTATCTTTTTGGAAGGGGAGAGAGAGAGACACACCTGGCAGAGAGTGCAGTTTTCTAGTTCAGAATAGCATTTATTAGCTGTGAAAATGAACGACATGCTAAGGTAATTAGTTTGAGATCTTATCAGTGGCTGATGCTTTACATTGCAGAGCAGTACATACTGTATCTGCAGCTGGAATGGTTATGTGAAAGAAAGTTGCAATTATGTATACTTAAACATGTCTATTTTTGGCCCAACTGTTCTTTCAGCTGCCAGTCCTTTACATGCTTACACACAGATACAAACACTTCCTCTGAATAAACTGCATTTGTAATGTGGAGACAGGTGACGGACAAGGCAGTTTGACAAGTGATTGACGTGACAGCATGACAGGAGAAGATTTTTAACAAAGATTGATGGATCAGGAAAAGAGTCATGACTTGACACTGGACTGATAGGAGGAGGGCAACCTCTGACAGCAGCATTTAAAGGAGCAGTAAGTACAACTGTGGCATAAAATGGCAGAATGGAGATGTTGATCGATTCCAATGACTCAAACATTGCTTGGCTTGCTGCTGAGACTTCTCATTCTCAACACTATTCAAAAGAAATGAGTCAAGTATTGCTACAAATTGAGTTTCAAAACATGACTGGATGATTGATGGATTATACAGTAAAGTTTTATATAATATGATACAATGCAATACGATTTCAATTTATTAGAGCAAGCCCCTTTAGATAAATCATTTTGTTTTCAATGTCCCACATAAAATAAAAATGCTGTCCTTCCTCTGTGTTACCTACTAATATCTGTAGCAATTGCAATCAAAATGATCTCATTAAAAATTCCATTTTGCTGGATGAGTCATTTAAATTTCTAAATGGCTTGTGTGTGAACACATGGAAGAACACGCAATCAAGGTTGATAAAGCATGACAATTTAATATTGGAATAGAGCCGGGCAAACCATTTGCTATCGTCACATCAGTCTCTTAAAAGTGATTTATCATTGAGTAAGCCCATTACTTGTTTTTCACCCAAATCATTGAGCACGAGATTGATTAAGCCTCCAGAAGTCCTTTTGTTTGAGAGCAATGTAATACTAGGTCTCAAAGTGCCAAAGATAGTGCTTAAAAGTACTACCGCGCTCTGTAAACATCAGCTCTCCCAGGCCGCTACCTAGTCCAAACAATCAAAGGTGCTTTCATTCTGTGAAATTATGAGCTTGTTTGCCTGCAATTAGTTTGGTGTGAACCAACTCTATTAGCCTGGCTCAGTGATTTCTCTTCTCTTTCCTCCCGACAGATCTCTTGATCCGTGGTGTGTGCATAATTAACCATCAATGATTAGCGTCTCGGCTGAAGTAGAGAACGCCAATAACCCAGGAGCTCCCGCTTTCATCTGTTTCAAGGACCCCTGAATGAATCCACAATAGACCACGGACAAGGACGTGCACAGACATTTGGAGGGGCTATTGCTCTAATCTGAACCCCCATCCCTGTTCAGCCTTCAAAAATAGAGATGTCTTATAATTCTGAATGAATTCTATAATGTACCTTTCAATTAAGAATACTATTGGCATCTATCTTTTTCCTTATCGCACTTTTACTGACATGGCCCTTTTATAGGAACACTCACCACACTCATTATGTAGCCGTCTGGTTTGTTAAGTGGTGCTCCTAATGCTCTCCCTCCCTCTCTGGTCTGGAGCCTTGTGCTAGGCCTCATTTTGAAAAGAGTTAATAGAATCTGAATAAAGTATACTGTACTTTTCACTGCTAAAAAACTGAACACTGACACTAGTGCTGCCAGTTGACCTATAGACTGTGGCTGCTCTCAATGATTCTGATTGAGATAACTAATGTTATGATTTGGCACGATAAATAATATTTATGTTTATGTATAGTATAAACAACAATTACAACATGACTATAGTAAAACTATTTTACTCGATCCCCAGGTTCTCAAATGCTCTGTGAACTGGAGCTTTTGATATACATCAAATAATAACTAATTCACAATGCTATACACGGCACGGATACAATTTACTGTGCATTTATTATTAAATGAAGCATTTGTTTTTAATTAGTTATTAGCCTACTCCAACTTAAAGAAAAAATATTAAATGCTTCTCTCACAGCTGACCTGCTGGCAGTTTTAATCCAGCTCTGCAAAGTTGCAGATCTTTTAGCTGTTTCTTTGAGCTCTTATCTCTCTTCTTCAGTCATCTTTGTTGTGAAGGCATACTTAAGCACACAAAACTTTAACTATTTATCTTTAAATGTTACAGTTATATGGCTGAAAATGACAACAGAAATAAAAAAGTTTGCTGATTTCACATATCTCCGCAATTCAAATCAACGGCCATTTGTATACCCCGAAGTGATTTTTGTGTTACCTCGACGTCACAGTGTTTTGGTTTATAGAGGATGAAAAGAGAACTGTTGTATCCAACACTAATTTTCATTCCCAACACCATATGTCTGTTGGGTCTGAGCATTATCAGGGTGATACGGTGTGATGCATTTTCTCATTGTATTGTGAGTTACGCAATATGTAGTCTATATCCATGACCTTCCACTTCCGGGATTGCCCCGTTGCCGCCGGAAATTCTGCCGTATGTCCTTTTTTTCGACCGGATTTCCGTTACCTTCCGCTTTCTTTGTGTTGGCATTCTAAACTCCGGTTGATTCATGAGTACTATGGTTAACTGCTCCTCAGATCTCTGCAGGGTAAATCCAGACAGCTAGCTAGACTATCTGTCCAATCTGAGTTTTCTGTTGCACGACTAAAACAACTTTTGAATGTACACATGTTCCACCAAAACAAGTTCCTTCCCGAGGCTATTTTGCAGAGGCACCGGGGCTCTGCACAGCGCTTAGCGGTGCCCATGGCGATTGTGATTGGTTTAAAGAAATGCCAATAAACCACAGCATGTTTTTCTCCCATCCCGGAATGCTGTGTGGACTAGCAAGACCTTCCTCCATAGCTCCGCAGCATTGTGGAGGAAAGTCTGTTAAAGCGAGACTACGCTATATGTAAATTGCATATCATCAATGTTCCTTTATTTTTGACCCGGTAGAAGTCTTTCAGTGTCCTGGAGGTCCACAGGTCCTAATACAAACCTGAACCACATCAGCTTCAGTTAATGGAATTACATTAACTGAAGATGAAGCATATAAAATGTCAAAAACTCCCATTCAAAATGCCCATCACAAGTTCCTGGAGCCCAAGATGAAGCTTGTTGCTCATGTTATGTCCAAACATCATCTCAAAACACCAAAGACTTTCATTTGACTGTCATAAGTCACAGAAAATCTTCAAATTTGAGAGGCTGGAAACAGTGCTTTCTTTGTTTTTTTCTTTTAAAAATGACTTTGACTAACAGTTAATCAAAATATTGAGTTTTCAGTAAATCAACTCACGACTACATTCTAAAAGCACTGGGTGTACTGGTAGCCTATAGATTGACGATGCATACCACAAATTGCCCAGGCCCATATTGCCCAGGACCTACAGCATGTCTTATTCCCCTCTCTCTTATTGTCTATACACAATTATTTTCATTAGTCTGATGATTATTCTATTAATCGTTTGGTCTAACACAGAGATCTTAAACAGGGGGTCTGGAATCCCTAGGGGGTCTTGTTCTTTTTTTTCAAAAACAAAAATGTCTTATCATATATTATTGGCATTCATATTATTGGAAAATATAAATCACCCTATTTGTTAAAAAAAAAACACTGATGATAGGCTTACTGGCCTGAGGTACTGTGGTCATTAAGGCCATCCACAGATACAGTTCATCCTAAGGATTCACTGTACCAAATGTTTAACATAAAAAGATAATTTGTAAAATCATGCCAACAATTATTATTCTAATATATCTTCGTAATTCCATGCACTAAAAAGGTATGTATAAAGGCTTTAGGTCACCCTACACATTATTGTAGGCCCAGTTTAATGCAACTTAATGTTATACAATATATGTAGTAGGGGGTCCCTGCTCTGTCTCTCTTTCAGTTAAGGGTCCTTGGCTTAAAGGTCCCATGGCATGAAAATTTCACTTTATGAGGTTTTTAAACATTAATATGAGTTCCCCCAGCCTGCCTATGGTCCCCAATTGGCTTGAAATGGTGATAGGTGTAAACCGAGCCCTAGGTATCCTACTCTGCCTTTGAGAAAATGAAAGCTCAGATGAGCTGTTCTTGAATCTTGCTTGTTATGAGGTCATAAGGAGCAAGGTTACCTCCCCTTTCTCTGCTTTGCCCGCCCAGAGAATTTGGCCAACCCATGAGAGAGAGACATCATGGCTTTCAAATGAGCATAGTGGCAGTTGGTCAAGGCCACACCCCCACTCTCCACCTTGCCCCTCCATCTCTCCTCCTCAATAGCTACAGACACAGAAATGCCACATTCTGAGGAAAGCTCATTGTGGGACTGGCTCTAGTGGCTGTAATTCTGCACCAAGGCTGAATTTCGGGAAAGAGACTTCAGATACAGTATTAGGGGACCAATGAGGTCTATATAAAAGCATCCAAAGAGCACCATGTTATCGGACCTTTAAAAAAACATTGAAGACCCCTGGTCTAACAGTAGTGGCCAGAATGCGGCTGCTAGATTGTTGACCGGTACCAGAAGGAGGGATCATATTGCCCCGATACTGGCTTCTCTTCACTGGTTACCGGTCAAATATAGAATCGATTTTAAGGTAATGTTACTTGTTTTTAAGGCATTACATAGATTGGCCCCTTTATATATTGCTGATCTCCTTACCCTACATCACTCCTCCAGGAACCTAAGATCGTCTAATCACTTCCTTTTAGCTATTCCACAGTCTCGGATGAAAACAAAGGGTGATTGTGCCTTCTCCGTTGTGTCCCCAAGACTCTGGAACAAACTTCCCATTCATATTAGGTCCTCCTCTACTGCCGAGATCTTTAAGTCTCATTTTATAAAAGATTTTTATTCTTTGGCGTATGATTTAGTTTAGGGACATTTGTATAGAAGTGTGTTGTTTGTATGATATTCATTTTGTCTATATTTTTATTGTCTTCCTTTGTTTTTATAACATAATATAACTGTACAGCACTTTATTCACCCTAGGTTGGTTTAATGTGTGCTCTATAAATTAATTGACTTGACTTGACCACCAGTCCAAAACTCCAAAATATGCAGTTTAATATCACGTGAGGCAAAGACAGGTAATAAATCATGACAGTCAATGTGGAAACTAGGACTATAATGTTTGACTTTGTCCTAACAAATGTAGGCCTAATACATTTTCAACTACTGTATTAATATACTTGCCATTTAGCTTTCTTAAATAAATGTTGTCAAACTGTGACCTGTGGACCTCATATATTAGAGCTTACATTGTGACCTATTTCTTACTATGTTGCCCTGACATTTAAAAAAAAAAATTTTTCTTGAGTTATTGTTTTTAAGTTTGGAATAAACTACACTATATAAGGGAAGATGATGGTGGCCAAAGTGAAAAGCTTGTTTGCAACTGGTTGATTTCTAAAATGAAATGTTTCTTGTGTTATCAGCATTGGGACCACTGGAACTCTCCCACAGCCCCCTGGAGGTATCCATGTTTAACCTAATAATGTATTCTTGACAAACACAGCAACACAGGCTACTCTCTCTCTCTCTGTCTGTGTGTGTGTGTTTGTGTGTTTCTCTCCCTGTCTTTCTCTCTCTGTCTCTCTCTTTCTCTGTGTGTCTGCCTCTCTCTCTGTCTCTCTCTCGCTGTGTCTCTCTCTCTCTGTGTGTCTCTATGCCTTTCTATCAGCTGGGTTTATTCTCAGCTGACTGATGCACACAACATAACAAGGCCTTTCTCCCGTCCTCTCTCTCTCTCTCTCTCTACCCCCCCCTCTGGCGCACTCTCTCTCTCCCCAGGTTCTCTCCTCCATCCGGTCGCCCCTCCTCTGCTGTGCACCTGCTCCTCCCCTCCTGCCTTATTATCCTCAGACTCAGAGCAGCGCTCCGTCCTCGCCAAGTGATGCTCCTCGGCGGCGCACATCGGTGGCTTATCACCGACCGGCGCAGGGAGGAACGCGGCTTGTTTCTTCTCCTCTGGAAACAACGCTGAGGGACGGCACAAAATGGGCATGTAACGGGGCTTGTGTACGAGTGAGCCCGAGGAGGGTAGGACGACGAAGAAGCACTCAGGTCCCATCCGAGGGAAGAGAGGAAGGAGGAGGAGGAGGAGGAGGAGGAGGACTCCGGGGAAAGGGTCCCGGCGGGACGGGGGGAACGCACGCAGCGGAAGGTTTTGTGCTCTACATAGTTTGAAAATGGACTAAAGGCGTCTGTTCCTGTTGTTTGGTTGTGACATAATATAATCACGGGATTCGAAGGAAAGGTTGTTGGAGTTGCGGTGGCTCGCGCGGTGCCTTTCTGTTTGCGATGGAGTGAATGAAAGAGAGGGCGCGCGGTAACTTCAGCCTCGCCATGAAATCAGTGTTTTTCAGCCGCTTCTTCATCCTGCTGCCCTGGGTCCTTATTGTCATCATCATGATCGATATGGACAGTAAAAGGGCGGTCCGGGCTCCAGCGGCCGGTCGCACCGGCAGGGCGCAGCGGGCCGCCCGAAACGGCGACCCGGGAGTCGGTGGCGCCCAGAACCAGTCCGCTCTGCCGGTTATCTACGCCATTACTCCGACGTACACCCGGCCGGTGCAGAAAGCGGAGCTGACCCGTCTGGCCCACGCCTTCCGCCAGGTGCCCCGGTTCCACTGGATCGTAGTAGAGGACTCGACCACGCGCACGGAGCTGGTGGCGCGCTTTCTGGCCCGGTGCGGCGTGCCGTACACACACCTGCATGTGTTCACTCCGCGCAGGTTTAAGCGCACCGGGATGCCACGCGCCACCGAACAGAGGAATGTGGCTCTCGCGTGGCTCCGGCAGCACCGGGGCACGCGGGACGCCGGGGTGGTTTTCTTCGCGGATGACGACAACACGTACAGCCTGGAGCTGTTTGAGGAGGTAACCGGACATTAAACATGTCGCCTGTGTAATTAAGTAGTCTACTGTCTGTCCTGTTCACTAACTAGCTAATCATAACTTTACCGCAGTCTAAATGCACTATGGCGCAACGTAGCTGCAGCATATTCTTAAACTTTTACTAGACAAAATATGATTTAAAGGGAGCAATTTTAGTTTGAAAACCGTGAGATGGAAGGGCGTAACTTTGGGTTCAGCATTGGGGGAAATTAAATTTTGAGCATATCAAACACTTTGTTTCCTGCATTCTGGTGAACTTTTTTCCAACAATTTGTGCCTTCTCTGCATCAGTTTATGGTGCAAATGTCTTTAATTATGTAAAGGATATTTAGGGGGGTTGCACTGGCCAGTTTTGATTATTAAGGGGGTTGTAACCCCCCACCCACCACACCTGTAAATTACGCCTATGGATGGAAACACAGTTTATTGCAGTGAAATAGCCTATCTTACACGTAAAAGTCCTGCATTTAAAACCTAAATGTGAAATAACAGAAGTAGCCTAGCCTATACAATGTATGCTACTTAAATAGATACAATGTAAGTTCTGAAAGAGAAAATAGCAAATACATTTTACAAAGTAAAAGTTAAACTCATAAGTAATAAAAATAAAAATAAAACTCTTAAGTAATACCCTAAAGGGGTTTTGCTGCTACAACCTACGACCTGGTCTGGTATGACTAGGGTGACCAGATTTCCCGGAACTAAAACCGGGACACTTTGCATGTGACCGTAGTGCTCGTCCACGCGCACGCTTTTTAACGTGAACATGTGCCAGCCCAGGTCAGACGTAGACACAGATTAGACACAATTTTGCCAAAAAGCACACATAGGCCTACTGCTCACAACATAATCGGTGCTCAGTTAATATTCATGAATTTTCTTGGCCTACATATCTAAGAAATACTATTAAAAGACATTGCGTTTTGTGTAGTACCAACTTTATTTTTCAGACTTAAAGCATTCTTTTGGAAAATGCACCCACTACATTTGTGAAAAACTTTGTGAAAAGGTATTTTTTCGCACAGATTATGCAGACGCAGACCGCTACGATTGACTGACTCACACACACACATACATACACACACACACACACACACACACACACATTGTTAAAATCATACGCTGGACGCTTTATTAGTCTTTCTACATGGGTTTAGTTTCATCTGACATTATGCAGAATAACCCCTTTCAGATTCATTTCACTACATATTATATGATAAAATGAGCATTAATATTGATGCATTAACATGTTAACAGCATTGTAATGTTGTAGCCAATGTACAGGGAGGTAAATTAACCTGTAAAGTAACTAGCAGTCAAAGAAATGAAAAAATACATGAAAATTGTACTTAATTAGAGTAGGACTTATAGTTGGAGCCCACCAGCAAACTGCTGATAAACCTCAGAACCAGGGGCGATTCTAGGATCAGACCTTTAGGAGGGCTCAGCCCCTAATGAGAATGTGACATGGATACAGTGCTTTGCAAAAGTGTTAACCCCCCCACACCCACCCACCCACACCCCGACCAGCTCTTATCAGCACTATGAGGGTAAAGGGTCTATTTCAGGGGTCACCAACTGGCTGACTCTGGTCCAAAACTGGAGTGCGAAAGGCTTCCATCTGGACCACGAAGCCTTTCGACACAACTGCGAAAATTTATAAATTATATCCGTATTTCTCTTTAAAAAAAGGAACTTTTTACAGGCAGAACGAGGCCAGCTCTGTAGACCTGTATGGGTCCTGCGACTGTTTGATGCCGTTGCTAGGTTGCAACAAGTTCTACGAGGCCGGTGGGCCTCATTTCCAAGGGGGTAAGCGAGCCTTCACAAAGCGTTCTGAAGCGTTTAAAGACTCTATTTGTCCATTGTTTATTTCTAAAGAAACACAACAATGTATAAAAGGCTCCATTACCTTGTATCTCACGTTATTGCTCTGTAGCAGGCGTTTTTGTAAAAATAGGCTAACGATGGTGTTAGGGCTGGGCGATAAATCGATTTTATGTGTAGTTAACGTTGATTTGTTTAAATGAAAATCGGTTTTCTCCTTAACATCCGCCAACGCTCCCCTCTGTGCTCCCGTAGTTCCGAACGGGCTCAGCCCTCCCCCCGCGCGTTTGCCATAGAGATACACAAACAACATGGCAGCGACAGGGACTAACATTAGTTCTTTTCTTAACTAGTCGTTTCATTACTTACTTAACCGTAATCTCCGCTGAAATGACCAGCAACTCGCGGTGCCCTGTCCCCGGCTGACAGTCACCTATTCTCAGATAACTGACCCACCAACTAAAGCCTGACCTGTCGGAGCACCATACAGAGCACAAGAGCCGGTGTTGAGGAACTCTGTTGCGGCTCAACACATCTACTAAATGGTGCTGGTACGACCAAGCTGTGACGGAGGTCTGTAGCGGCTTAAACAACTAGCAATCACCGCTCTGTAGCACGGAGCTCCTCTTCAACATTTTTTTTTTTACCGCTAGTTAATACGAAGGAGCTCGCTACAGGTATGCTACATGAGACCATTGGATGTTAATGTACGTTACTCAGCAACTAGCTACAGTTGAAATAGGGGGGCAAGTTTTGTTGTTCAACTAATGTCAAAATAAAAGTTTTTTGGTGTTTGTTTTTGTGAAAACAGCTTTATCTCGCGCATCCGTTTTGTTGTTATATTTCCCCAAAATTGGCATGAATAATCATAATGGTATACATGCCCCGTGTGTGTGCATGCGTGTATGAGTCAAAACAAAAAAAGTCATCTGCAGATTGAATTTAAGTAAGGGGGTAAAAAATCAATTTAAATCTTAAATTGATTTTTTTGTGAAAAAATCAGGGATTTTTTTCTTAGGCCATATCGCCCAGCCCTAGATAATGTCATAACCATGCAACTTTCTGTCGCATACACTGCATGAAAAGTGGGATTTCCGTCCCCGTAAACGCCTGTAAACGCCCGGAAATCCCCCTAATTTTCGGCAGTTATCGACAATTTACAGGCTGCGAACATCACTTTCGTCTGTGCCACATATTGTCGGAAACGAACCATGACGTATATGGAGACCCCCCGCGGAGGTGTTAATGGATCTAATTAGAATATAGGCACTGGCACTCACTATTGGCTGAAACCACTATTTTTAAACAAGAAAAATCTCTCGTGATTGGTTGACAGGTCTGTCACGGGTTAGGTTATTGGTCAACCTGGGCCATTATTATAATAAAACTATATATATATATATATATACATTTATTTATTTATTATATTTATTTCATATATGCTATGTTGTATATTCATGTCATGATTATCATAGTTAAAATGATTTGCCAGGAACGTGCTGTTTATTCAAAGATAGAGCTTTATTGACACAAAACACAAACGCAATCAGAAAAAAACTGTGTACAAAGCATCGGAGACACAGCACACACAACAAATATCCCTCGCTCACGAGAAGCAGCACCGTCCACATCTAACCCGCGGCCGCCTCGGAGCTGTTGGTAACCGGCAGCATTCGGTCTAAATTCTGTCCATTTAGCAGACGTCTGTGGTGCGTTGTCCTGTATGTCTATGTAGCGCACTTCCAAATGTCCACCTCACCCACAGCCAGCACACTCTGTCTCGCTTCCAGCAGCTGTAAAATCAATCAATAAAGACAATCAGTACTGCGCAATGCACTGCTTACGGACACAACACATCTATGAATGCACCTGAAAAATATTCACATTAACCAAACAGATCTAGTCGTACCCTCTTTTCTTCTCAACCGACTCCGAGCTGAACTCTTCACAGCTTCTGCCCACGATGCCACATCTGGTTGTTTCTACCTGTTCCTGCGTGCTGTCTCGTAATAGGTCTTACAGGCAGCTGAAAAACAATTAAATGAGAGTGGCATGAATAAAAAAAAACATAAGTTACAGTAAAATTAAACAAAGAAAGATGAAAAAGTAAAAAATACTTACACACAATGGCGTAATTATCAGCGTCATGTAAATCTGGACCGGCAGACAGCTACGAGCAAATATAGGTCACAGCCTCGTTATGAGGCGAGGTTAGTCTGTTAAAAAATACGGTTAAGATTGGTATCTATGTCCTTATACAGAAAAATTAATGAAGTTCATTCAATGAAAGCATATTCTTTAAATCTTACCCTTGCTCCGGTTAGTAGCGCCTGCTACAGTTTGTCTCCGAGTTGTGAAGACGGCGGACTGCTTTCTGTAAATTACAAAATCAAAAAATACACTTTTATAAAACAACTCACCCGCTCAGCTCTGCCTCAATAATGAATGGCGCTGAAAGCAGCCAGGTTGCCCGAGACACAGCTCTGTGCTGCTCGCGTTTAAACTTGGTGGGGTTTAAAACATTACTGCTAAGTCTAAGTAGCCTGTTTAACATCCAAAGACAGTCATTGTACTATCAAGAGTTAATAAACAGTACAGACTAGCTCGCCGTTTCATTAATAATCATATACTTACGTTGACTTTTTCTTTCTGTGAGCGCATCTCTGGAGCCCCGGAGGTGATATGGAGGAGAGAAAAAAACGCTCCAAATGTCTCGAACAACTCCTGTGTGTTTCCAAGTGAAGTTTGACAGAGTGTACAGATAACTCTTTTACCAGTTGGCCAGAAATATTCCCATATTTCGGAAGCTTTTTCTCTAACTCTCGGACTCATCTCCCGCAATCTCCCGCCGCTATTTTCAAATGGAAGCAGTGAGGGCGGGGTAGAGTGATAGAGAGAGACAAAGAGGAGCAGATTAACCAGCAGGGCGCGAACAGCGCACACACTGGTGTGGAGGTGAATTACAGTGAGATTTAATGGAATACTGGGACAGTTTAATAACAATAGGACAATTGATGTCTAGATTATGAGGCCATTTGAGCAGAGCCAACAGCTTCATATGTCATGGACATGTGAATATGGTGCTGAATTTGCCAGTATTTTAAGAAGACAAATGGTTGGGACCTTGTCATGCAATGACAAAGCTGATATGCTTTATGTGAAGCACAGTGTTTTGGTGTCAGCAGAAAGACTTCTCTTAAAAAAACTGTACAGTGGTGCCTCTGTCTCCATTCCACCAGACAATGTTGGATGAGCAAGACCAAAGAAAGGCCACTGTAGTCATGTCACTATGTACAGTGGTTGAGACTGTGAATGAATCATGGATTGCACATTTTACCTTTTGTGGCAAAGCCTGATTAAAACTAATTGTTGAAATAAATTATTTTGTGTATCTTTTTTTACATCTAATTAGTCATTACTAATGACATACACAGTAATTAATCTAGCATACTTTCATCAAATAAATCTACTAAAGAGTCTACAATTAGGCTATACTGAATCTGATCTATTTTAAGAGATTTTCTTAAAATTAAGGCCCCGTCCACACGTACCAAAACGATCTTTTTTTTACCCGTCTTCCCTGGATTTGTTTCAAGAAAAGTTGCGTCCAAACGAATCCACTTGTAAATGACAACACGCTACTTCATATTCCAGGCCTATAGGCGGCGCTGTTTCTGCTACAGAAATTCACCAAAAACGGAGAAGAAGAGCATAGTCACTTCCACTTCCCATCATGACATGACTAGATTATAACGTTCTCTTAATACATCCGTGGACTATAATACCTTTCACCACCACTGCTCATTTTATAAAGGCTGCCGCAAGAAAACGTGTCTTTGTTTACATTGTATAATGTGCTGTTGGATTGCTTTTTATTTTGCATGATTGCAGCGCGCTAGTAGCGAGCTAACGTTAGCGCGCTAACATCGGCAGTCAAACAAACATCAATGATCCATGAATGATGTCTTTTTAATAATCTATACGTTTTTCTTGCAGTAGCCTTTCTACGATAAGCTGTGGTAAAAGTTACTATAATCCGTTCAAGGAGTTTATAAGCAGACAGATTAGCTAGCTAGTTGATAAATTGTCCACTTCCACTTTATAAACAGATAGCCATAGCAGCTAACGTTAACGTTACTTCGCTGCTGGAGCGGTCAGCTACTTTAGCGATGTTTAACGTTAGCTACATAACGTTAGCAATATATCTTGTGTAGAATCCAGAGGGAAGGGTCAGGGAGCAGAGACACAGTATTTAGATGAAGTGAGCTGGTTTGACCATGGAGATGGGATGTGCTCGCTTAGCTTCAACGCAGTTGTGTGCGTCAGCGGCCGTGGGAGAGGGTGTAAAAGAGGGGTGTGGCGATGACCTCATCAATACGGATTCGTATTCACCATCCATACGAAGCCAAACGAGAGCCGTTTTCGGATTTTTTCACCCTGAGACCAGGTTTCAAAAAAGTGCGTTTTCAGGCAGTGCGTTTGCAGGATTCGTCTGGACGGTCGGCCCAAACGATGCAAAACATGTGCGTTTGCACAAAAAAACGTTTCCGTGTGGATGGCCCCTAAGTTAATACCTTTTAGAAAAATGTCACCTGGGGTAAAACTCCCCCTGCTACCCTGATTTGCATTTGTATAGCTCACAGCATTTTAATTTACATGTGAAAGCCTCCCCTAGAATTAGAGGGGTCATGGGGTGACAACTGCCAAGCAAGGCCCACGTCAATTTCCGACAATTCACGGCAGTTTTCGGTGTTGCCTGTAAATTGCCGTATACAGCCGTAAACCTGAAGTTCCACGACAATCTACAGTGCCGCATACTGACGAAAATCCCACTTTTCATGCAGTGATAGTAGACAAATTACCGTACAGGCAGGAGAAGCTCACAGGCAGTTTCGACTTAAATTAGCTGTTTAAGTTTAATTACTAATGTTAACAAGCATTTTAGTAAGCAATATTAGCCTGTGCCTATGTTATCTCCTAACATATACCGACGCTCTCCCTTTCTGCAATATTGGGAATGATTGAGATTTCTCTTGGCACAGCTACCAGAAGACTTACAACTTTCAGACAGGTTGCTCACGTCACATCTACGTCGTCAAGCTCAGTTTGAGGTAATGCTCAGCCATCACGGGAAAAGTTCTTCTAATAGACTTCACTTCTCCGTGGAAATCTAGCGTCGCTTCGTCCATTAAGTTTACTGTCTATGCTCATTTCCAGGGAGTCTGTTGCGATTGTCAAAAGTAGAAATATTAATAACGCCACTATGAAACTAGACACAGACACTTTGACGAAACTTACCCACAGCAGTCTGAGGTGCAGACGTGGAAAATCAATGTGCTCAAAGCCCAATATGAGCGATCTACACGAGTCCTGTCTCACTCTCTCACAGCGCAACAGCGGGCATATGAGTGTTTGCTGAGAATGCAGTGGATTTTGGGACAACATAAAAATCTCTTTACCTATGCAGAAATGGTAAAGGAGTGCATGTATTATTAGTGACAATGCCCAGCTTTTGGTATGTATTTTACAATGCAGAAAGGGAAGGTTTTTGTAAGGACATCTTAGGTCTTATGACACATACCAGAGGGCAAGACTTCAGGCCATAAAAGATATGTTTACACAGAGAGGGATAAGCCTAAAAAATATCCATGTGTCTATGAATGATGTTATGGATCTGATTTTTGATTTTTTTTTAAGCGAGGAACTTTGTGCTTCTATCTGCAAGCGATTATTAAGCTCAGGTCAGCCTAAAAGAGCCCTTTATTTAGTTTTCCTTTGAGGAGGTTTTATTTTTATGGACTGAAAGGAATATTTACAAAGCAAATTTAGATATTTAGAAATTGATTTAGCATTTTACCAAAAAGCTTTAACAAAGCAGCCTGAAAGACAGAATAGAGCAGTGTTCTATCTTTTTGTTAAGGTCCTCCCCAAAACAGGTTACTGTAAAACTAAGAACATTGTAGACTGCATTGTTAAATAAAAATGTTGACTAAACTGATTTAGTATTTAGTATTTGCAGGTATCGAATTGTTCGGACCTCAGCAGGGTCGGAGGGTTGACTTACTGGACCTCTTGCAATTTAAGTTGAATACCCCTGGACTAGTCTTTCCCCAATAGGGATCATTTCAAAGAAATTCAAACATTGAAATTCACTGGTTCTTCATGTTTATACGAGCCCACTGAATCCTTACTAAAAACCCTGTGGAGGATGAATCCCATTTTTAAAACCGCTTGTTTCACCAGGCCATTGTTAAACCAATGTATTTTAGTAGTGCAAGCAGTGAAACTATATGGACACTTGGTCAAGTCAAGGCCTTTTTAATGAGTGAGAGAAAGAACAGATGAAGAGTAAGAGGGAGTTGACTGACAGAAATCTCACTCCCTCTCTCTCTTTCTCTCTCTCTCTCTCTCCCCTTTCATGTCTGGGCTGTCCTATCAAATACAGGCCTAAAAAAATGCCACAAACTAAATATTGAAAAAATAAATAAAATAAAAGCACATACACTCGTTCACAAGAATGCTTCTCTGATTTCTGATTGCTAACTCTGATTACCGCCATTCAAAGATAGCTTGCCGCAATTCTGAAACTGCTGTAATTTGCTCCAATAATAAAATGTTTTGCATTCTAAACATATTATTATTGGAGCAGCCGTTTCAACGCTGCACTGAATAATATAGTGCAAAGTAAAGGAATATATCTGATTGCAGTGGTGGAAGAAGTACTCAGATACTTTACTTAAGTAAAAGCACCAACACCACACCATAAAAATACTCTGTTACAAGTAAAAGTCCTTTACCTTAGTAAAAGTATGTAACTGTAATCAGGAAAATGTACTCAAACAGTTCTGTCAATCAACTAAGTGTTTAATCGGCGAATCATTTCAGCTGGACTTGTACGCCTATTTATATTGTTTGGTAGTTTAATTTATAATAAAACATTGTATTTTATAAACTACATGTGTTATAAAATAGCATTTTAGTTAGCAATAATTAGCCTGTGCCCATGTTATCTCCTTACATATACCTACGCTCTCCGACTCTGCAAGATTCGGAATGATTGAGATTTCTCTTGGCACAGCTACCAGAAGACTTCCAACTTTCAGACAGGTTGCTCATGTCACATTTACGTCGTCTCTCTCAGTTGGAGGCTGCGCAGTAACGCTCAGCGCTCACCGGAAAAGTGCTTCTAATATCCTTCACTGGTCTCCATCCAGAGCAACGGGCTCTGTTGGTCCATTTTATATATGTCAATGGTAACAGCGCAGACTGCCTGTCGCGGAAACTGAAAATGGCAAATTGCGCTTTTCCGTGTCATGCATATGCATTCACGGAAGGGTCAAGGGGAAAGTGGGTGTTTCCCATAAAGATATGGGAAGTGTAAAGTGCGGCTAATTATGTATTCCGCGTTATGTACAAAAAACGCCCGTGAAAGCGTGCCTCTATTTTGCGATGAAAATGTTCCGCTTCTTAAAAGCAGGTGTAAACCTGGAAGTGGGTTTCCTCGCATATGCCTCCTCGTGAAATGGCAGCAGTAATCCGAGCAAGACGAAGACATAGACCAAGGAGACGAGCTGAAAAGATTTTTGCCGCAAGGATCACACTTTTTCAGTTGAGTGAACACAAAATCATTAAGCGTTACAGATTAAGCAGCCATGCAATATTACAGTTACTGGAAGAAATCAAAGATGACATTGAATCTCCGACTCAGCGTTCACATTCCATTCCAGCAGTTGTTAAACTCCTCGCTACATTACAAATATTGGCATCAGGATCATTTCAAACAGTCATAGCATCAGCAATGGGAATATCGCAGTCTGCACTCAGCCGTATCATAGCACAAGTACTTAACGCTTTGCTACCGCGCAATTTACAGTATAGTGGGTGGAGAAAGGCGCTGATTACCCGACGAACTGCAGGTAAGCAGTTCATCGATACTTCAGCTTAAGTCCTATAGGACTTAAGCTGAAATATCACAGCGTGCGCTTTCTGCGGGTTGGCGATGGCGCTGATAATGCTACATTCGCAAATGTACGTACATCTGGCCCATAGTCTCAGTGTTAGATCCCGTGGCTGCAGCTCAGTGTAAAGAGCATCTGTTTGATTTGTTGATAGCACACTGTCCTCTCTCTGTCCTCCTGCCTATTTCATTACCCAGCTCCTCTGTG
Organism: Perca fluviatilis; assembly: GCF_010015445.1. Lineage (NCBI taxonomy): Eukaryota > Metazoa > Chordata > Actinopteri > Perciformes > Percidae > Perca > Perca fluviatilis. The sequence goes on along the minus strand of NC_053130.1, from coordinate 31,116,206 downwards.
CAGGTAATGGCCTGTCATTGAGAGATAAAAGGCTGTCATACGGCAGTAATAACCTGCAGAAACTGTCTGCAGGCTTTAGACTGATGGCAGTAACTGTGCTTATAGTGGGTGGCAGCTTCATATTAGAACATCATTTCAAGAAGAAAAATGACTGAGTTGACATTGTTGCAACTAAAATACTATTTTACCATGACTCTTTGTAATAATCGAACTATAAATCGAGGAATCTCTGTGCGTGTGCGTGTCCTGAATGCGCAGTAAAGCAGCGGGGGCAGGGAGTTGCCGGTTCACTGGCTCTGCTACCAACCCCAGTCTCCTGGGTGAAAGTCCTGTGTTGTTTGACCCATCCACCACCCCAACCTCCCTCCTTACACGTGAATCTTTAATACTACTGTTACTCTTACTGTTCTTACTCTTTTTACTACGTAATCTAACAGCGCCAAGGTCGAGCTGCTGCTATGCCCAGACAGACGCTAAAGGGTGATTTTTGCCTCGGTATCTGATGCTGAAAACCATTCACCAAGCGTCAGTATTTGACGAGTTGGGAATGAGAACGGGTTGCCCAAGCATGTCTTTGCAGTGGGCTACGAGTGTCCTGTCAAAAAGTGATCATCCGCCCAAAAACTGATTGCTGTCTACCCTACATGCAAATGAGGAAATGGATCAAGCACAAACACGTTAGATGAATGCCCAGGTTCTTGGGATCTCTAGATGAGCTGCAGCCGAGCCACGCCTGATTGCACCGCACGTAAAGTTAGATAAAGTTGTGGGGGAAAGGTTCCGAAAAGGCACACACTCAAAACGGGCACTGCACTTGTAATTCTTAATTAGTGATCCATTTCTCATGCTTAATAAAATACTGTATTTTCTCAAGGAATAAAGAGATTCTCATTCTGTTTTTCACACATGTAGAAGAACCCCCTACTCACTGTCACACCAAATTTGGATCAATCAGCAATTGCATTGTGAAAATACTTCAGGTGTATCATCACCATTTGGCCTGGCTTTATTTTGCACTTGTTTTACTTATGGGGTGTGTGACAAGATCTGTCAGTTTAACCACCTTTACGGTAAAATATTTTTTACACAAGAATAATTTCATAGGTGGGAGACGTAAGAGAATATGAAAAACCTTGTGCTTTGTTCTACCTCCAAAAGGGATATCTCAAAAAGCTTTTTTATGGGTCTTTCCTCTAGCCTATTAACTTCTTAAAGCTGGGGTAAGCTTACTTAGATTTATGTAACTGATAATTCATATACCGTGCATTTAGACATGAGACATGAGCACCTCTTTTTGGGGGTGAAATCCGTGTTGATTGAACAACCGAAAAAAAAACATTGTTAATTCAATGTTTTAACTAATTGTATGACTTTATTAGCTACTGTAGAGCAAAAGGCAATGCATTAGTGACCTGCAGTTGCCCAATTAACAGATGAGGAACCCCAGCCGGAACAAAATAAGCCTCATTCTCGACTCTGGGTTGTAGCTGCCTTGTTTTGCTCCGAGAGCGGGCTACAAACTATTTAGCTCATTACTACTAGTAATGAGCAAAATGTGTTACAACGCCCAGTGCACCGCCACGCCTACCAAAAGACATTCGTACATAGCAAATGATTAACAAGCCTCCCTGCATTCCCCTTCTCTCAAGAAGTCAGGTGGAAAGGCTTTTAAGACCAGAGTTAAAAGATGTATTCTCTGCTGCCACACATTAGTCAGCTCTCAGTTTGGCATGGTTTATTATGCATGTAACACGTTCCGGCTGAGTCGCCTCCTTGCAGTCAATAGGGTGTCAGAAAATGCGAGACTGCTCATTTAATTTTAAATAAATAAAGTTCCTTCACCTTTAAGATTAACTGTTTTCATTCTAGAATCCCAAATGGTTTATCTGGGTTCTCATAGTTTCTTCCAGAAATGTATTCTTGTAAGGACAGACAAGCTTGTTAAACAGCATTTAAATCATTATTGGACAGTAAAACCCAATTTATACCCAGAATAATGGAATTGTAATGGTTAGAAATCCCCTAAGCCACAGTGAATCAAGCTTCATCGATGACTTGTGGGTTATTTTAGGACAATATAGCACCCATAGTACAGTGGGAGGATTTCTTTACTTGGAGAAAATAAATGGGAAGAAGATTTTACTTTGGGAGTCCAGCAACAGAACTGTAGCTCCCTGATGATCAATAATGCATAATTCTTGCTTGCTTCATTTTAGCCGTAGTTCAAGGTAAAGTGATACTTGTGAGATGCAGATTTGTATAGTACTTAATTTTATAGTGTTGGTTTATTATTATTACAACTTGGTACCTTTTCTCGTAGGTTTTGGTTATGATTCCTACCGGTAGTGATAGTATAGCAACCAAGTTCATTTCTGAGATCTGTGAACAGGACAACATCACTTAAAAAACAAGTTCCCCAAACCATATATCAGACGATATCAGTTGTTTATTCCTACCCTCTAAATACGACCTACAGGGTTGTTTTCCATCCGCATATCTTAACAACAGAACATAACGGTTAAAACACGTTAACGTTCTGAAACGGTCGCAGTTTGGTTAGGTTTAGGCACCAAAACTGCTTAGTTAAGTTTAGAAAAAAGATCATGGTTTGGGTTAAAATCAGACGTTACGTTACCTAACTTCCGGTTACAAACGGGACGCAGAACATGATGTAGTTCCGTTTGTTCCCTAAAGTAGAAAATAAATAAAAAATGGTGTTTACTTTTATTTTCAAAGGGCACACAAACCCTGGTCTCCTGGGTGAAAGGTTTAGAAGAATCTTGGGTGAAAGTCCTGTGTTTGTTTGATCCATCTACCTTAGATTAACCTTCCTCCTTACCAAAATTTGGCAATCTAATACTTTTGTCACCTTACTTTCTGCTTTGCTCTAGTGAGAGAGGGTGCTACTATAAGCATTATTATGAGTCGTAATTGCTGCTTTAACAAACGACCTATGAGAGTGTTTTTTGGGGGAGGACAGTCTTCTCATAAAAGAAATCACATGTGTGACAAGAAATATAAGCAGTTAGACCTAATTTGAACTTAGTCACTTCTTGCATCTTGTGCTGAACAGAAAGCTATCTGATCTCAAAAAAGCTAAGTGTAAAAGCATCTGAGAAGCATTCAAGACTGGAGGAGGCTTGAGATGCATTCTAGCTAGATGTTGAAAAGGTGTAAATACATCCGTCTCTCCATGACACATAATATTCCATAGTGTAACTATGTCATTTGCAGTCTGTGGAAATATTCACTCACTGTCTGGTTTCCTTAATACATCCATGGTCTGTCTCCTCTGTCTTTGTGATAACAGCAGCTAACATTTCGCTAAAATTACACTGGAATTAGCTGTTTGTTCTCCATCTCATTAAAGCAACGAGGCACTTACCAAACAGCTTCTGGTGCATTACCATCTCCTTCTCGACCGGAGGCGGTCCGACCCTGATTTACATGTAGCACAGAAAACATAGACAGACTGTAATCACATTTGTGACCTAGAGACCCATATATGTGGCTAAGTGCATCTGTTTGTTTTTTTTATCTGCACACTTGCAATGATAAGTGTAAAGGAGGCTTGAGACAGAAAGGTTTTAAATAAACCCCCAGATTAGCAACGTTATTACCAAAACTGTTTGATATCAATTGAATATATCCATTAAATTGTGAAATAATCCAATACATTTTTAAAACTTCATTACTAGGTCATTGTTATTAAGTGTTTTTTTTTTCCATTCTATATGTTTTCACAATTACAGAGCTTATTGCAGGTCATTTTAAACTAAGACAGCCAATCACATAACTGGCTTTGTTCTGTTTGGACAAAGATTTTATTAAACACTTTGGGTCTCCATAACTCCATGAGCTACTGTATTTGCTTGTATGTTTCTGTGCAATGAGGGATTATTATGGACATCCACTTTTGGTTTTCATCCAAATAAAGGGGTTTAGATAATCTGACTAAACTCTTGGCTTGTTTGATCGTCTGCTCACGTTTGTGCTTTTGGATCTCAGCAATTGCTTTGGTGAGTACAGTGTTATCATAACTTATATAAATGATGGCCAAAGCTACAAAAATAAGTTGTTCTACACTCTTGAAACTCCTCTTTGTCTATGTAGGCTATTAAAGGTTGATCTAAGAGTAGTCTATATCGACAACGTTTTATTTCAGGTGTCGCCGGAAAGTCCCTCTTTTCGGCAGGATGTCCGTCACCTTCCGCTTTCTTTGTGTTGGCATTCTAAACTACGGTCAATTTATGAGTACTATGGTTAACTGCTAAATCAAGACTATCTGTCCAATCTGAGTTTTCTGTTGCACGACTAAAACAACCTTTGAATTTGTTCCACCAAAAACAAGTTCTTTCCCGAGGCTATTTTGCAGAGGCACGGTTGCTTCGTAAAGCAATGCCAAGAAAGCAGAGCATGTTTTTCTCCCATCCCTGAATGCTGTGTGGACTAGCCTGACCCTCCTCCGCAGAGCTGTGGAGGAAGGTCTGGCAATGCAAGACTTATCTAAGAGTAGCTATTCACCATTATTTTGACTGCAACTCTTTCTGTCTTGGGTCACTTTTAGAAATGAAGGAACCCTTTCAACTTGGTTGAGTTACAAGCAATCAGGAAAATTAAGCAGTGCCCCCCTCTTCAGTTCTGAAAAGCTGACTCTGGGGATGGAGGGTTTTTCAGCTGATGGCAGCATGGCAGAGCTGTTTGATTCAGCTGCAGCAGCCTGTTTTTAAATAATTGAACTCCCCCCGGTCCTGAGAGCTCCACAGCAGTCACAGCAACTATTTTAGGGAGCAGGTACTTAGCCAAATGCCCCATGCTGAATTGTGACTCATGGACACCTTTCTCGAATGGTGCCATAATGGGTCTAGTTCACATTTATTATTATTATTATTATTATTATTATTATTATTATTATTATTATTATTATTATTATTAGTTCGGATATAGCTTTTCACATTGTGAATTAGTGGTAGAAACCCAGCTGTGCTGAAATGCAACTAAGATCTTTTTATTTCTAATCAAAGGGCTCAGAAACCTTAAAGTCCCAGTGAAACGGAAGTTGGGGCATCTTTAGCTTCTGTACTGTGATGTACAGTATTTCCTATAGGGGAAATGGAATATTTGAGCGGTAAATCAAATACTTTGCATTTGATTGGGCCTCTAAAAAGTGGGTTTGCTTAAAGTTTAGCGCAGTACTGAGGACTGTGGGCAATGGCTCCACACAAACGTCTCCTATTGTTGCTGTTAGATCAGGAGGAGGACGAAAAGATTAAGGGAAACTTTGCAGTTTTTCAAACGGCTCAGTCACTGCAGCACCGGCAGTACATGCAGATGAACTGCGCCTCCCTCTATGCCGCCAGCTCATCTGCTTACACGGACGCTGTCGTCTGGCAGCTGCTCCGTTAATCTGCTTGGAGCGTGTAGCATGCCCGTGCTACTTTGGCACAGAGCCAGTAACATCTGCAAAGTTTCCCTTGATTGAATTAGACCTCAGCCACATTGTAAGCACCCGCGGCAGCGCGTGGCTGGTATAGCAAGTCTGGAGGGCTTAGATATATACACTTTAAAAGGCTCCTGATAGATATTCTATCAATGTCAGTCACCCAAATCAATGTCCTTGCAGTTGGTGATGGGCTCTTTTAGGATGGGTTTTAACTGACTACCTAAATATGTTTGTTTTTGTGTGCGTGTGCATGTGTGCATGCGTGCGTGCGTGTTGTGTGCCAATGTCGTCACAACCACTCACTGCTGTTGCTAGCTAGTTATCGGTCCAGCGGGTTTACATGTAAAAACTTGATAAAACATTTTCATTGGACATAAAATTAGCGAACCCCCACTAGTGCAGTGTGACTCATTAAACATTTGAAACCGTTTAGTTTTTTACATATATTTGCCATAGACCAAGAGATAAATTAAATTAATTATTATTAATTAAATTAATATAGGGACACAGAATTAACAATGGGAAAATGTATTTAAGTACATTAATATTTTTGATAATTCCCAGTTTCCATCATTGGTCCAAACACGCACATGCAAAACATTAAGGATATATTTGATCAGTAGTCCAAACGGCAGACTCCAGGCCTACAGAGAATGGTGGGGCGATTGGGGGTGGGGGAGGGGGGACACAGCACAAGGAGAAACTAGTGGGATAAAGGAACCAGAGTGAAATGGGAAATTCAATTTCCTCAAACCCCTATGAGCAATTATCATAATTACATAGTGTAGTGGGAGAAGTGAGGGTGGGGGGTTGTAATGTCAGGGAAGCGAAGCAGAAAAGATTTGAACTTCGCCAAGAGAAAATGTCCGTGGTGAGGCTTGTGGGAGGATAAGGATGAGGAGAGAGCAAGGTGATGGAAAGGTTGAAGGCTTTTAAGGTCCAGTGTAAATGTAAAAAGGCGTTATGTGCCAGTTCTCTGCTAACTTCCACTTTCTTTTTTCTCTGAATGTGCAGTTTCATGACACACCCTCTCTATACTCTCTACTCAAATCCCCATTTTGCCCTCGCTCACCACTGTGTGTAACAGTGATTGGGATACATTTACGATAAAAAGAAGCTCATTCGCTGAACCTGTTTAATAAAAATTTAATTTACACATTTTCTTATCAGGGCTTGTAACTTGTAGTTTAGAGCTGCAAATATTAATCGATTAATCGCCAACTATTTTGATAATCGATTAGTCGGTTTTAGTAATTTCTTTGATTCCAGCTTCTTAAATGTGAATATTTTCTAGTTTCGTCTCTCCTCTGTGACAGTAAACTGAATATCTTTGAGTTGTGGACAAAACACGACAATTGAGGACGTCATCTTGGGCTTTTGGGAAACACTGATCCACATTTTTCACCATTTTCTGACATTTTATAAACCAAACAACTAATCGAATAATCGAGAAAATAATCAACAGAATAATTGACTATGAAAATAATCGTTAGTTGCAGCCCTAATGTACTTCCAAAATTGTTGAACTATTTATTATATGCACCACATAATACAAGCAATCAAAGTAATGAGAGGAATAGTGATGTGTGACTGCAAATAAACCAGCTATCTTAAGCTTGAATCACTGCTTTGTGATCTGGGCTTACAAAACTGTTGGATTTTACCGTAAATACTTTGGTTGACATTGTTGTACGACATTGTGCATACACTAATGCAAGTATGCACACAGACAGCTAGTTCCAGTGTTGGAAAGAAACAATGTAACATTACAGTACGTGTAGCCTACAGGTTCATACTCATGCATACACAACCACACACATACAGTACACACACCCAATATGTGTACACTTTTATCTCTTTAATTTTTTTCTCTCTCACATAAACCTATAAAGAAATTCAACCTTCACACATATCTTGCTCTATTGCATCACAGTTTCATTGCCCATCCTTCTCTCTAATTTGATTCATTCATTTTCTCCCAGCTCATTTTTCCCTTCCCTTTCTCTGATTGCCTCTGCCATGCATATTAATAACTCACAGATAAAAATACGCTTGATTAAAATCACACCCGGCCCAGCCACCCGAACACTCGTCCCGGTGCACAAACAACACAATGGCGGCTCTTTCTCCGGGGCAGAAGGCAGGAAACGAGACCATCCATAATGGATTTCATATACTCCGTCATTAAGAGTCTCTTTGTGTGTACACACAATTCACTTCTCACCTATTTGTTTGCAGGGAAGGGGAGCTAGAGTTGATTACCCAAGCGAGCCTCAGCGCTCCCAGACAGTGTCCTGGCTGCGAGTCAGATGGAGTGTGATTCCTCTCAGCACTGTATTTTTCACCCCCAGCCTTTCTTTTGTTTACTTGTAAATAGCATGCGTTTACTCACAGAGCTGCCGGTGCTGTAATTTGTCAAGACTTGCAGGTCGTCGTGCACCCAGCTACATCTGATATTATTTTTCATGTGCGGCATAGATGAATTATTTGTTATCTCAGTGCAGTGTCTGTCCTCTGGTGAAGATATCCACTTTGATAATGAGACAGGAACTTTTGTAACACATGATAGTGGCCGCCGGTGGCTCCAAATACAGTCTAAACTGATGTACAGTAAGTGTGGGGCAAAATATTGATATGGCAATATATTGTTGCGATAATCGTTACGCTGGCGCCAAATATCAATTTTAATTATAAAATAGATTTCCCTGCTCCCAGCGTGGCTACTACATGGCTCCTCAAGGTTGCGCTCAACACATGAATGAGGGAAATTTGAACATAAGTTAACTAGCCGAAGATGAAGAGGTTTTTTAATGGGATAGCTGACAGCAGTTTGAGGAAAATAATAAATGCCCCGGCCACGTTTATATCCAAAGTCTAGAAACATAGTTGCTCTATAGTTCTGTCATGTTAATTTACAGAATATACTGAAAAACTTGTTCTGCAGAATTGTGCTGCTTTCTAACAGTTTGGACTTGCAGTGAATAAAGAGAGAAAAACTGCATTTAATCTTTTAACAGAAATTGTGTATTCATAGTTAGACCCATATCGTGATGTATCATAATAGGATTGTGTAGCAATATATTGATTATCACAGAATTGGTGTATTGTGATATTATCTGTATTTTGAGTCATGTATTGTGTATCGTATCGTGGGGTACCCTGTGATTCCCACCCCTGATGTACAGTACAGTAAAGAACAAAGGCCTTTACAGACTCATCAGTGAAGCAAATAGAGTGTGGAGAATGAGGGCAGAGAGCCTGTGTGCTCAGCAGGTCTTATCAGAAGAGGAAGGAGAATGAAATGACATTTCCTGGAGTCATTTCAGCCTTTGAATCACTTCAACACCCATATTCATTTTATTTTTTTGGGCGCAGGCATTTTGGTCTTTAGATAATAATAATAATAATAATAATAATAATAATAATAATAATAATTTAGATTCCTTTCGGAAATTCATCTTGCACCATACAGCTCATCAAATAGACAGACAACAGACCATAGACAACGGACAACAACAAGACCACTAACCCCTCCCTTCCCCCCGCACAACCACAATACACAATCCCGAATATCTCCACAGAATAAATAAAAAATAGCAAAGTGCAGTGTCGTTAGCACCAGTGGTCTATCAATACTAAGGTGCATCATCAATTTAATTTGTATAGCGCTTTTCAAGGACTCAAAGTCAATAAGATAGCTGAAGACATGAAAGTGGGAAAGAGAGGGGGATTGATATGCAGCAAAGGGCTACAGGTTGGGAATTGAACCTGCGCCCGCAGGGACAAGGACTGAACCATGGTACACGGGGCGCACACTCAACCAGTTGAGCTACCAAGGCGCCACATATTCAAAATATTTTTATGATATTATCACATATGGATTTCATTTCATTTCACTTCCCATAGGTGTACTTTTTCAGAATACTCCACTCCGTACCTCCTCTCTGTCTCTCAGCACCAACACTGAGGACTTCTCCATATTGTGATTTTAGTAGTCTTATTTTTCCTTATCCAAATAGACATTTTTCACAGCAGACATGGCATGTCATACCAAGAAAAGCACACATGTAATTGGTAACACTAAAAACAACTACATTACTGGGACACTTGATGGAACCATAGACTGTAAAAATAATGGACAAAGCTTCCGGGCCTGAAAAGTTAAACAATTAAATGCCCTAAACCTGCATTCTATCTAGGTTCCAGCAGGGGGCAACTCCACTGGTTGCAAAAAGAAGTCAGATTCTATAGGAGTCTATGGGAAAGTGCCCTACTTCTCACTTGATTTATTACCTCAGTAAATATTTTCATAATGGGTTAATGGTCTCAATCGCTACTTTAAAATACACAAATCACATAAACTTAAGTGCGGATTGCAGAAATATAAAAACAAATATGTGGCTTTACCACACTTAATAGTATTTAGATTATTTAATTATTATTTACTGTAATAAACATATGTAAACATGTGGATTGCACTTTTTAAACACTGTCTTTGAACTTTACTAGACAGTTAAATAAGTAAAAAAAAAAAGCTAAACTTTACTAACCGAGCCTTCAGTTCTGCGTGCCTGTATCCATTAACTGCATGTATGGACTCAAGCATGAATAAAACCCTTCATTTTATTAAAATGGCTGTAAAAGTTTTAAACTACAACTCAGAGTTGTTTGAATGACAGAAATCTGCTCAAGGTACGACATAGCGTTAGCATGCCAAGTTGATGCTTTCTCTGCAGAGTGCAGACTGATTTGCTCTTGCAAGTCACGTGACCAAATCGTAGCCTTTGCGATTAAGAAATTGTGTTTTAACATATCACGATATTATTGCAAATGTTATTAATCGTTCAGCCCTAGTTTTCAATTCATCAAAGTTAATTGGAACATTTTGGTTATGCCAACCATGCTAGCTTGCTACTGCTAGAGTTAGCTGGTAACTTAAAGGGAAAGTTTGCCGATTTTCTGTACTGCTGTACATGCAGATGAATGGCACCAGTACCCGGAGGTCTGCCTTTACCGGACGGTAAATTTCCACTCGATGACTCGCTTCAGAGGGGTTGAAAATTGGCAAATTTCCCCCTTTAGCGTTAAGCTTAGCACAGCGCCATAGCAACCATAAACAACATTGGCTTGGCTGTGTCATCCTCCCCAGCTCCAAAGCGCCTTCAAAAATCGTCATATCTGGTTGCAACAAACCAAGATGGTGACGATTGGGTCAATGTATCTTTTGGTCATTCAACTTTCATTTCATAAACAGGTATTAAAAAAACAAATGGTTATTTGATTTTCGTTTTAAATTACAACATTTTTAATTGAAATACAGGGCGTTTTTTTTCCTTTTCATGGTCAAAAGGGGATGAGAGATATTTAAAAATATGCTTTGATATTCATTTTCTATTTCATAAAACAAAAAAATTAAATCACTCGAAAATAGAAATGAAAAAAGGCCTGTTTTTTCATATTCAGAGACCGGATGTTGTCATTTCCAATGCAACAGCGCCAGTGTACCAGTGTACCAGTGTACCAGTGTTGCTTTCAGCACAGGCTAAAATGACTTTGGAACATCTATACTGTTAATGTTAATATTTACAGTCTATGCTTTGGAACCCTAGTCTGATGACGCTTGAGCGGACTTTTAATTCAAAATGTCACATTTATTTATTTCCCTGCCTCCCTCCGACTCTCCATCTCTTAGTACCGGCATTACGCAACATGACCCCAAACAAATTGCAACAGAAACTCTTTCAACTGATTTAGTCTCATAAAATTCTCCGGTGCTGGGTCTAATATTAACTGCTGCCGTTTTCTTCAAGTAGCAGCTAGCTAGCAGCTAGCCATCAGAACGTTGTGACCATAGGTTGTGACCCAGGTCCCCGGTGCTGACTGATTCTGGTCCGTGTGCAAAGCTAGTGTGACCCGCACTAGCTAACATTAGCTGGGTTTCAGACGAATCTACTGAGCTTGTGTTTTATTCACGGGTGTATTAAGGTTTTATTTCCTTTGGCAGATATGGTTTGATGTACTATAATTAGTCTGAGTCTGTAAGATAACCAAACTTAATTTAAATATAATGTGGAAATAGGGAAATAAATGTTACCGTTTATAAAAAATGGAGGATCCTCTTGCACCCCCACTTCCCTGTGATATGCACACAGAGATTTCTGCACGACAGGACTTTTTTTTGCCATGTCTAAAATCACATCAGAGTAGGAATCCAAAGTAATTTTAGCCTGTGCTGAAAGCAACACTGGTACACTGGCACTGTTGCCTTGGAAATGACAACATCCGGTCTCAGAATATAAAAGTCCTTTTCCTCCAACTCTCAACTAGCGTTTTCTCTGGCTATACTCCTCATGCGGCTCTTTTGCTGCACTCTGTGGTGGGCTACGCCAGGAGTCCTGCCTCCCCACACAAAGACCATGCATCTGACAAGTGACTGACACAAAGGTTCACTCCTAGTTACGCTAAGGAACCGAGAGGGGTCATCTCTTGTTAGAGAGAGAGAGAGAGAGAGAGAGAGAGAGAGAGAGAGAGAGAGAGACGAGGAAAACAAACAAGCATGCAAATGGAAATTATTGCGGCCGGAAAAAATTATCGTGCTCATTTTTATTTATCATGTGATTAATTGATTTTAGGGCTGAAATGATTCCTCGAATAACTCGAATAATTTGATTACAAAAAATCCTCAAAGCAAAATTCTCTGCCTCGAAGCTTCGTTAAATCAAAGGTTGTACGGCTCACTGTGTTTCCGCATGGAGGATTATTACTAGCGCACAAGAGGTTTGCGCTTCTACGGACACAACACAAGCACAGACAGTATATAAACACAAGACTGACGGCCCAGATTACAAATGAAGGAAGACGAAAATAGCGAGGGTCTAAGAGAAGAGACAGGCGAGAGACAACGACAGAAAGTTTGGGATCATTTTAGGCCGCAAACATGCTGCTACATCATCTCCGTAACAAACATCCAGTGTACTCATCCATTCCACGGAGCCAACCCGACACAAGGTAGCTAACGTCTGCTGCTCTCGTCCACCGCGCTGTTTACACAACTAGCCTACAGCATGCTACTCTGCTAATAGCCATGTTTTACACAACTAGCCTACAGCATGCTACTCTGCTAATAGCCATGTTTTACACAACTAGCCTACAGCATGCTACTCTGCTAATAGCGATGTTTTACCAACAAGCTAAAACGAAAGCAGTCTGTTTATTAGTTTGCTTCTAATCTTTGGAAACTTAGCTGCTGCCGGAGACAAACCGGCTCCTCCCCCCAGCACGGCTACTTAATATGCACGTGAATTACGTCATCATGCATTCTTTATTCTTTCTCCTCACCATAGATATATCTATGCTCCTCACTGTGTATTAGGCTTCTGAAACTGTGTCCCCCAGAACAGTGTAGTTGAATAGCCCTGCTGTAAGCATCGTACAGTCACATTTACCCTCTGGTCAGTGAACAGCTCTTTTGCATATCCAGTGTAAAGAGCCAGAGGCAAGAGGGGAATGGGGTGAAAAGTATTAACATTTGGGCCACCAAAAATTTACTATTGTAATGTTTTTTTTTTTTGTTTAAGGGTCTTGGAATTTGGCAATAAAAATTTTTGCTTTTTTTACTATTGCTGTTTACTAAGTATTTCTTATCCGATTACTCGATTAATCAATGGAATAATCGGTAGAATATTCGATTACTAAAATAATCGATAGCTGCAGCCCTAATTGATTTATTGCATATCGCGACAGGCCTACCTGTTAATGAAATAAAAATCGAATGACCAAAAGATACACTGACCCGATTTTAGCATCAAACCTGAGGCTTCAAAATGGCAGTCCACAAACCAATGGGTGACGTCACGGATGCTACATCTACTATTTTTGTCTATGGATGGAACTGAGCCATCGTTATAAAAATTTGATTCACCTGTGTCTAAGGATTGAAAGTGTGGTGTCTATACAGATTGGAAGCTTTGGGAGCTTTGGAAGATTTGTGATTTTAGGCTTTATAGATAAACTGAGTTAAAATCTGGGGGAAATCACACAAAATCTGGAATGATTGGCAAGAATTCTTTTGTGTAACTGGATTATTACTATTAAAATACTAAACTGAGACTTGATACACATGCTGAAGTGCCTGCTGCTGCTTAAAAAGAACAGTGTCGATCTCCAAAAAGAAAATGGTTTGTCTTGCACCAGAAGCCAAGACTGTTATCTTCAGATTTAAAACATGTACTGTAGCTGCTTCATAGAAAGTGAAAAAGGGGGGACTGAATGTGTGTGGACCTAGAGACTTTTTTGAGATTTAAAACCCCAAGGAGGGATGTATTCTTGAGGAGCCGTGGCACTAGAAAAAAAGCATACAAAAATATACTTTATGTCCAGAAAATCCCACTGTGTGCTCTCACAGCAACCTTTACTTTTTTTCTTTCCCCAATTCCATCCCTGTGGGGAAGCTGCAGTTTCTTTTTGATGACAAACCTGATCATAAGGGTGAGCTCTGTGGTTTCTGGCTTTCTCAGAGAGTTGTCTGTGTTCTCAGATGGGTACTGGATTACTGTATAGTGTAGGAATAACATGTAGAACTCGTAGCCTCTCTGAGACCTTGATCTGTGGGGACACAATACAATACTTGAAATCAGATTAGCAGCTGGCTGTTTTTACACTCACTATTCTCTGAATAAATACTATACTTTTTACATATATTAGTGTGAGCAAACTCCTAAAAAACATGGAAACTCCATAATAATTCGGGTTTTATCTACCTGGGCAGGTCTCAATCTACATGGGCGGTGTGCCCAAGTTAAACCTACGTATGTATGAGATACTGTACTAAATTTTCAGAAAAGTTGTCATTGATTGACCTTATATTTTTGTTCTCCCTTTTAATCCCTTTTTTAATAACTTTATCATTATGTTGCTATTTGCTGTGATAAATACTAGGGATGGTACGGTTCATGAAAAAACACCCGAACCGCTCGGTTCGCTAGTCTCGGTTTGGAGCATGTGTGTACCGCACGGTTCGTCAGTACACTGTTAAGCTGCACTAACCTCTTACTGCCGTAGTGAACACTTTATACACCTATGTTAAAACACTTACTGGAAATGACGAGCGGGATGGGCGTGACAAACGCAACCCATTTTTTACTTTCCCAACATTGTTGCAGTGTTGTTAGCAAGTGTTTCAAATTCTGCTGTTTAAATTCTGTAAACCTAAGTAGGACTTCAAAATAATAACCCTTTTCAATGGTATAATATTTCCCAACAATTACAACTCAAAGTGGGAGTAAGTGTTTTGAAATGAAAGTTTTGTTAGCAGTAAAACACATAGTAAAATCTATGAATAAAAGATAGACTGAGCTCGTGGTTTACTCCTCAATTGGCAGTAAAGAAAACCTGGGCAACAGCCAGACACAGAGGAACCAACTCGCTGGTTAGCATTTAGGAGTTAAAGGGATGAATGCACAGCTGCAATCAGAACTGCCAACTCAGGATACTACTCGCACTTTCTCACTCAGAGCAGCTAGATTCTGGAAGGTAAATTCAATAAATCTATATGAAATATGACTCCATTTAAAAAAGCAATACTTTTGGCGTGTATAGAGCCAACATATTTTCACATGTAAATCGGTAAACTATGGGTTTATTTCAACCAAAACTAGCGTTGTGATGGTTGGAAAAGTGGAAAGACGACCATAACGGCTTTTCATAGTTTTATTTTGTTTCTGTCGACTTTGAATGAAGTGTATTTTACAATGCTAAAATTACTGTTTATTTACATGGAGTCTGATGGGTTTAGGGGACGCAATTTTGCAGATGTTTGTATGTTTATAACAGAAAGGTCAAACTCCTAGAAATCCTTTGCACAATGTTGTCAGACTATTAATTTGAGCCTGTCAATGACAAAACAAGCAATTTTGTGAAGGTAAACACAAGCTAACTTACATTGTAGCTTGTTTCACCGCTGCCGACTGCAGCAATCTTGCTTAATACCGGACCAATGTCAAAGATTGTTGTTCCCATCAGTCACTTAGACACAAAAACATGGGAAAATAGGGTCCAGGTTGAAAAAAATGGTAGTTACCCTTTAAGGAACTACAAGTTTTAGATGTTGTTACATGAGCATAACTGTTTATTTCATCCCAGAATTTGGAAAATGTGGCCCATTTGCATCTTCATGCATAGATATGGGGATATGTGTGACCCTAAATAACAATCATCTAACTTCCAAGCTGGCTTTTTGTAATTGTTTTCAATGAGAGTGAAGCATTTTGCTCGCTGCTTTTGTGTTGCTGAGCACCTCATGTTTCTTTTTGCAGAAGCCCCCTGAACGCCTCAAAATAAAAACAGGTGATTCAAACAAGGGCGTAACTTTGGGTTTAACATTAGGGGGGTTGAGCTCTCCACCTGTCTATGAGGTCCCGGGACATGTATGCATGTATTGAAAAAAGCGACAAAAAATCCTTGAAAAAAGCAACAACCTCGGAAAAAAACAAAAGGTGACAAATGTCGGAAAAAGTGACAAAAACGTTGGAAAACTTGTCCAAAAAAACCTTGAAAAAGGTGAGAAAAACGACAAAGTAAACTGTCAAATTTCTTTTTTAAAGGCGACAAAACGTCCAAAAAAGCAACTCAATATATATCAATATATATATCAATATATATATATATATATATATATATATATATATATAGTATAGGAGTATAATATATATAGTTTACTCCTCGACACAGCGACCTGCTGCCCTTTGCTGCATGTCATTCCCCCTCTCTCCCCCCTTTCATGTCTTCATCTGTCCTGTGGAAATAAAGGCCGAAAAAAGGCCCCCAAAAAATAATCTTAAAAAAAAATAATGATATTATAATAATGAATGAATTTGGTGATCGGTTCTAAACATTTGAAATAGCATTTAAGTGTTTTACAGTTACAAGTAGGGTTGGGTACCGAAACGCGGTGCCAATAGGGCACCGGTTCCAACGTAAACGGTAGTAACGACACCGAATAAGAACGAAAATTTCGGTGCCTGACGTTTTGTTTTTCAGAAGCATCACTGCACGGGATGCTACGTTACCGTTAGCTAGTAGCTGGACTAAACGCAATGGTTAAAATGCTGACAGCTTACGTTTAGCAGCGTAAAGTGTGACTGTATTTCCCTGTAGAGGATTCCAACACAGAGACGTAACAGTCCACAGCTGCCGTTGAACAGAAAAACAACACAGACGTTTACTTGAAACTCGCCAGCCTTGTGGTGCATTCAAAGTTATTGTAAAATACCCTTTTCCCATCGGGTGCTTGTTTTTGTCTTTTACCAGCAATTTACTGGTGAAATAAGTCATTGTAAGTTATTGTTATTACATTATTAATCAATCATTTATTTTTGACCATATGGCCTTAGCAATGAAGAAGCTGTTCTTTAATGTCACCAACTGTCGTTTTGTGTTCCTTTTTAATATTTTATATTGTATACATTATAAATATATTATATATATTTCTGTTCAGGCACTGTTTCACGCACTGTTTAGGCACCAGCACCGTTTAGGCACCGGCACCTTTTAAAAGTATCGTTTTAGCACCGGTATCGAAAAAAAAAAAAACGATACCCAACCTAGTTACAAGGTTGTTGTTTTGTAAATCAGACACAGATGGTGAAGCACTGTAATGTACCTCTTTATACAGGCTTTTTTTTAAACCCAAAATGTACTGCTGTACCAATTTTGCACTGGTCAGGGGGTACTTGGCTAAAAAATATTTCAAAGGTGGTACATTATTGAAAAAAGTTTAAGAAACACTGCTTACGGCAAAAAAATCCTATTCACTTCAAATTGGTGCTTAATGCAAATAAAAAAAGTCATGCCTGTTGAAGCTATTTTCCTCTGTTCATATGCTATTTATAGAAACGCTGCCGACATTTTTACATTCAGCTCTTTGGTTCATTGCTGGAGATAATTACAATACTCTGCATGCAGATGTAAGAAGCCTTGGTGTTAATTAGTATAAAAAGCTTTTTTCTGAAGACTGCTATCTTTTATCTGGAACCCCATACTGAACTTGTCAACGCATTTGAATATACTGTTCGTATGATATCATACAAAAATTTATGTATACCAATTCATGTTTCCTACGAAATTAGGCAGCCGACGACTGGTCACGTGATGCCTGCTATAGAGCTCTGCAAACTGTTGGTGGCCGTGGGTAGTTGGGTTTAGCCGACAAGAGGCGACTTGGAGCCGGGTACAGGGCACCGCAACATGATGGACTGTGGCAGTTGAGTTTAGTCGACAAAAAGTGAGCATCAATGCTTACGAATTACAGTGCTTTACTTTTCATAGCTATATGTACGAATGGTTCATGAGAACAGCCTGAACTTGATGCATTATGAAAAATATATGGAATAATCTGCAAAACCAAGTAAAAATCAGAAGACTTAAACCCCGCTAAAGCTTCAGACTGTTCTCAATAATGGGTCCCGTACCTGCCTGTAACTGCTTTAAGCGAGCCCCTTGTGTCTGTTCTTTGAGACGTTATTTGATGTATTTTTGTATTGTACCTGCCAACAGGGTATTGCTGTATAACAGCATGTACTGTATGCTCAGCCAACCTAAATAAAAGTATAAATAAAAGTTTGTGTTGCAAACTTTTCCTGTGCCAGCTAATCTGCAGATGGTTGCATGGAAAGCAGCATGTGCTAAAGCAGTCGCCATGCACCGAACAGAATAATGTCCCATCTGCTGAAACCGTGTCACCCCACAGCTTTGTTTGGCTCCCAGCAAACATTTTGACACTGAGTTGTTGTTTATAAGACGGCTGCACAGACGCTGGAAATGAAAATTGAGGCAAGATCTGTATTTTGGAACTATATAGTATCTCACTGATATCAAGTCAAACCAGTTTACAACGCTGGTTTCATATCACTTTTTTTATCATCCTTTAATATCATGTTGTTAAAAGGTTGTGCTCAGGAACTCAGGAATTGTATGCCCTTGCCGCCAAATTATAAAGTTTTTCTCCTTAACGCCTTACTACTGATTATCAAAAGTAATTAGTTCCGTTACTCGTTATATTACTATATTACTTTCACGCTTTCCCCCTGGCTTTGACTTGCACTTGCACTTGCACTTAACGACAAGCGTACATGTATGCTGGGTCAAAGTTTTACTTGTCATCTTAATGTGATTTCTACCCTCAGACCCTACCCAACACAGAGGTCTGCAACCTGCGGCTCCGGAGGCTCTTCTTTAGCCCCACTCCAATGGCTCCCTGATGCTATGACAAAGAAATTCCATGGAAATTAATTATTTTAGTTATTTTTTAACATTTTACTTTTAATTTATTAATGTTGTAGGCCTAAAGTCATTCTTACATTTTCCATTTAGGATACATGACATTTCAGGCAACGAAAATGTGCGTCATAGCCTACATACATACGTCTATGCCCCGGCGCCTTATCAGCAACGTTTTGCCGAACCTCTTGATTTTTGTATAGGCTAGCTATGAAATTAATTTAAAAGACATTTCCAGAACCAACACATTGAATTTGCTGCAAAGTATCTGGCTGGGGATGAGAGAAAGAGAGAGAACTGCATAAAAATGGAACCAAACATCCCCATATTAATAAATGATAATTTGTGGATATTTGATTTGATTTTATTAGGATCCCCATAAGCTGATGCAGAACATCAGCTACTCTTCCTGGGGTCCACAAAAAACATAAAAACATTACAACAGATAAGACGTTTTCAGACAAATCAGCCACATGATATGAAAATAAAAATAAGAGCAGTATAACTAACATTATTCCTTCTTGCAAAAATAACTATACATATTCCTCTTCATATACTCATACATATTACACTAAATACATATACGCACTGAATATAGAAAAGTTAAATATTACAACATATAAATATTCCTATACGTAAAAAGTACAAAAGTAGTTACAAAATATGGTTACAGGCTTAGGGCCCTTAGATGTTGCTTTACTTGTTTTTTAAAGCTTGATTTATTGTGCGCTTTAGCAATCTCAGCCAGAAGTGAGTTCCATGCAACCATCTCTCGATACAATACTGTATGTTGCATGGATTGTGTTCGGGATCTAGGAACTTTAAAAAGACCTCTGGTGGCATGTCTGGTGGGGTATTTATGTGTGTTGGAGCTAAATGTAAGTTGACTATACAAACAATTAGGAATTTTCAATTCATTAACCTTTCTAACAAAAGCCAGGAGTGATGCTGATAGGCTCTCCTCAACTTTCAACCAGGGGCCTGTTTCACAAAACCAAGATAAGGGATTAAGCTGGAATTTCCCAGTTATCCTGGATGAATTTAGCCTTGACTCGGTTTCACGAAAGCAGAGGCACATAAATCACCATGGAGATTTATTCTGTACAGCTAGCCTGCTCCTGACCAGGCTAACAGCCAGGATTTATTTAATCCTGGAGCCTTTTCTGATCACACAGCAGTGGTTTTACTCTATTGTTATCAGCCTGGATTAAAATACAACAGGTGCATATTGCTGTGCATTTAAGTACTGTTATTATTTAAAGTTGTGACCATTATTTTTTTATTTATAATTATTCATGTGACGGTCATTGTTACTGTTATATTGCTGCTGTTATAAGACTGCTGTTCATATTGTTGTTAGAAGTTTGATGAATATATTATGGCAGTTGTTGAGATAATTAGAAAAAGCTGATAAAATTTCAAATGTGTTTTAAATGAAGTCTGTTACGAAGGGCAATACATACAATGCTGTACATTTCTATAGTTGACCAATGCACCTTGAATTATTTTAGTTGATTAATTTTTTTGAAATTCTTTAACAATAAGGATCATGTTTGTTCCACTTCCATGTGCATTGTATTTGGCATTCTTAGCACACAATTTATGTTGTCCAGTAAATTGGGTCTATAATTTGGGAGGATTGTACAATTTTAAGAACATATACTAATTGTACAATCCTCCCAAATGATAGTCTTAGTTCACTGGACCAGTAACTATCTAGCGATGTAGGCTACTGTACATTCATGTAACAACAGGGAGAGGATACCCCAATGGTTTTTGACCTTATATATTGCTGGGGGGAAATAACTGATGAATATACGCTGTTCCATTCATGTTTACAGTGTGCATGGAATTTATCACTTAATTATCTTTATAGTTTCTAGATTTTAGAGTCCAATTTCTTCAGTGTCTTTATTTTCTATGTCCATATATACAGGGAGCAAGGCATATAATATGTAGAGAAGGAAACTCGTCCTCTATAAAATAAATTACAAAAGCGCGAGAAAAAGCGTGGCAGATAATAGCAGACCGACTGAATGATAGTTTAAAAATATACATTTATGAACTACTGCTTTTAACTGAAACCATTCAACTAATGCTGTAGCATTAGTGTAAATGTGATCAGTGCACGTGGATGATATAATTCCTGTACTGTTTTTGAATACGCTGATAGGTTGATTAATGACCTGAACCAGATTAGAGGCGCTGGTTACAGTGAGAAGTTTCTTTTTTAGTGGACAGCTTGATGAAAGTAAATTAATGTTCAGGTCTCCCAGGAGATAAATCTCATTATTCACATCACATACTCTTTCAAGCATTTCACACAAATTATCTAAATACTGACTGTTAGAAATTGGTGGCCTATAACAACATCCCAACAGCAGAGGTTTTAAATGAGGCAGGTGAACCTGCAGCCACAACATTTCAACTGCACTTAACATTAAGTCCTCTCTGAACTTAACAGGAATGTGGTTCTGAATATATATTGCAACTCCTCCCCCATAGGTATCCCTGTCTCTTCTATAGATGTTCCCTGTATTGCATAGCCTGGGTAAACCCTAACGAACTTCCGGCAAATTTGAGATTTGCTCTGCAAGTCAGTCTGGCGAAGAACCCATTCAAACCCATTTCCAATGTCCCCAAAAATCGAGGCACCAATCACAACCGCTGAGGCAGGCTTTACACCAATCACAACCGTTGAGGCGGGCTTTACGCAACAATGATAGCGCAGCGACGGCGAGCAGCTTTTTGTTTACATTCAACATGACGGCTACCGAAGCCGTGCTTCACGTGCTCGGCCATGACCGGCGACCGGTAGGTCAGTCTGACGTGCCGATTTCATACCGGTCAAAGCTACAATTTACTGACAACATAAGTTATACGAGTTGAGTTACAGTTCTCAAGGACGCACGCACACACGGACGCGACAGCACAGTCTTTTTTTCCTTTCTCTCACTCTTCCTCCGTGTGTGGCGCGTACCCGCTCGCAGTGTGAAGCGCGTGTCCACGCTATTCTCTCACATGTAGGGAACCTCGTGAATTAACCTGCAACATGTCAGCTGTTTGGAAATTCTTCAGCGTGTGTACAGAAGATAACAAGTTTGCAATATGCAACACCTGCAAGGAAAAAGTAGGGTGTGGAGGGACGACACCAAAAACCAAAATCAAATATTTTTTTAATTGGATATTAGATGTGAAAAGCGTCACCTGGATCGTTGGTCTGATTGGTTGAAGGACTATCCAATGTGCCCAGAGAGGCATTTGAGCACCGTCCGTTGGTGACGCCCCTTTGGAAATGAACTGTCAATGAACCTTTCCCAGACCCACTCTCAGTTAGGCTTACAACTGAGAAGGGTCTGGTGTCAACCAGGCTATGTATTGCCACTACAGCATCATCAAATGAGTCATCCAAGTGGGTCTCAGAGATGGCCAGAATAGGCTAATTAAGACTTTATAGGCTGTGTTACCTTCATTATAAGGCTCAAATATGCTTTGCGGCTCCAGACAGATTTGTTTTTCATTTTTTAAGGCCAAAAATGTCTCTCTTGATACGAAGGAAGCAGGACAATCTGGAAGGTGTGATTTTGAATCTACCCTGCCACCCTGGACAGATTCACATTATATACTGATAACTACATAGCCTGGCTTTAGTCCAGTTATAATGGATAAATGAAAGCTATAAAGACAACATGAGGGTTAGCAGTATACTGTGCCGTCAATGCAGATTGCCGCTGCCACCCCAGTGATTTCATCTCATTCACTCAATGCAGTCTGGAGACAGTCTGAGACAGATGTCATTTTAACTAGGCTATACAATGGAATATTGACATCTTACTCCTTCAACAACACAACAAGAAGCCTTTCTGCATCTGATTGGTCCAATTAACAACTCACTGATGTTGATTTTCAGATTAGAAAAACAGCAGTGAAATGTGAAAAAGATTTGTCGTCAACCACCAAAACAGTTTCTTAATCAATTTGAGGCAAAACATCCATAGATTGAAATTGAGTGGCTCTTTATAAATAACAATGAGTCAAATGTGTGTAATATGAAAGGAGTTGTCCACAGAGAATTATTACCCTCAGCTCTACAGAGCTTTTTCAGCGTCTTTTAACTCATTGTTTTGGTTTTCCAGGTCGCAACTTTACTGTTTTGCTTCAGTCTCACAGCTCTCATTTAACTTGTTTCCTGCAGCAGCAGGCAGATATTTTCAGCGAGAAAAGCTCTAATAATCTTACTGGACACACTATCTGTGCAACACATTCTCACTCCCAGCGCGTCAAAAAGCGACGCCTGATCAGGTGTCTTTGGCGCTTGTTACTGATGCAAAAAGTCTCCGTCTCCTTTTTAGATGCGCTTGGTTGGGACTCTTGGCGTCACTTTTTGACGATCTAGGTCAGGACGTACTTTTAACTGACATGTGGCACAAGAACGGGACAGTTAGGTTTAGGAAAATATTGTGGGTGGGGTTACAAAATGTACATTTCAGTGACACGTAGGACAAGAACTCCAGTCTCCTGAGTGAGAATCCTGTGTTGTTTAACCCATCCACCACCCCAACCTTCCTCCTTATACAGATTTTTGGTTCTAGGCAAGACCTGCCCTTCAATAACATTCGTGCTATGACTGGCCAGGCGTCCATGCTCGTGCAAGGTAACGAAACCCGATTTGTTCGGGTCCTATCCCCTGACCAATCGGCTATCCTAACTTTAACCACTCAAGGTCAATGCCTAACCTCAACCAATCGTGCTGCTCGTAAGATCCATAATAACGCCGGTGCGTTCCATACAGATGCTAAAGGGTGATTTTTGCGTTGGTATCTGATGCTGAGAGGCCTATATCAGATTCCAGTGTGAACTGTTTGGGGTTTTGAAATGACCCGCATGCGCAAAAGAACAATAACAATGACATCAGACACAGCACGCTGTTGCAATAAAGTTAGGGAGGTTATGGAGGAAGTAAGCATTTTCGCTTTTATTTCAAAATGTTTCTGTAATGGCAACCAGAACATTAATGAGCAGGTGCTGAGGAGGAGAAGAATGAAGAGAGAGAGAGTCCATTGACTTGCTCTATCACTGTTCTCCATTTTGTAGGCCTAGTCAAGGTTTTAATTTTACTGTCTGTGTCTAGGGCTAACTCCCGCCGGCGCATAATTGTGACAAATGTAGATTGATGTAAAAGTCGCATCAAATCCGCCTTGGTTGTTCACACTGCGGCCGCATTGAAAAAAATCAGACCAGGGTCTGCTTCAGGACCACATATGGAAGTGGTCTAAATCTGATTTGAAAAAATCAGATCTGGGCAAGATTTGAGTGTTCACATTACTTCTGAAGAAGACTGCCCTGGTCACAAAAAAATCGGATTTGGGCCACTTTTGCCTGCAGTCTGAACGTAGCCTCTGTGTGTGTCTGTGTTGTGGCGTGCACTGCTGACGAGGAAACGCATCATGGAAGAGAGAGAGAGAGAGAGAGAGAGATAGAGAGAGATAGGGAGGGCTCGACAAAGTCTCATCTCCCGACATGATATTTTGATTTTTTTTTAATTCAGTAAATACATTTTCTTTCCAGGGAAGCCGTGTGCAAACAGGAATATACCGGCTATATAATTTAAAAAAAAAGAAAAAAGAAATAATAAAAAAAGAAAAACATGCATCCAGAAAAAAAGGGCACTTTCTCTTGAGGAAGAAAAAGGGAACGTGCTCAAGCCCATTTTGATGTCTATGTGTGCACGTGACTGCATGGCAGATTTCAATATCAAGCACAAATGAAAGCGTCTGCTTGTAATGTGTTAGGGTTACATTTAACTGTCATATGTGGTTATTTGTCTCTGACTGTGGTCGTCAAATCCTCTCATGACAGTGTTATAAATTATTTTCCTAATCTCAATTTTAACTCTGTCATACATTAAAAGCATTACAGTGTAAACGGTGAAGGCGACCACATTATAACCGTTTACCTTTTCTAACCTACAAACGTGATCTACTGTAAAGATTGATTAGAATAGAAAGCTACATTCTGCTGGTGTTGGCTACAACATCCAGTTAAATCCCTCTGCTCTTTATGGGGTTTTCTAATGGAAATGTTTATGATCAATCCTTTCATCTAGTAGACAAGGCCTTCCAGAGGATATAAACAACCAATCATGTTTTTTTCACTGCAGATAAAAATATACATTTTGACTTGAAGATACTTCAGAAAACAAGACACAAGATGCTTGTAAAAACGCTGATAATGTGCTTTAAAAGTGCTTGAAAATTGCTTGAATTGGACTTGTTAAAACCTCTGGGAACACCGAAAAACCAAAGGCAACAAAGACAGATACTACTTAGTGTGTTTATTATGCAGGAAATGCGATTAATTGTTTTTTACCATTTTGTGGTGCAGATCTGGTTTCTAGAGGCAGGCTAAGCAGGGCAAAAAAAATCTTAATGTTGGTCTTCAAAGCCCCCGGTCCAGAGTGTTTCTGAATATGTTTGCATACCTGTGGAGCTCTGTGCTGAGCTTTGAGGCGCAGCATTCAAACCAAGGCATCATTACCAGTCAACTAGGACTTAACCGCTAAGCCAAAATAACGATCGTACTCCAGGAATTATCTGGGAATGACCAACACACAGTCAGCCTCTCCTTCTTCTTCTTTCTGTCCTTTTCATCTTACAAAGCAGAGGAACTGGAGTCTTTGAAAAATGACCTGAGAGAGAAAGGCAGACAGCAGCAAAAGAGAAGCGAGGGGGAAGGGTTTTAGCGTCACACAGGCAAACTCAAGGGGCCACAGTATTAACAGGGAAATGGCTTCAAAGCTGCTGGTGTTGCTCAGGGGCAACAAGAGGTGGAGAGAAGATAAATGAAAGGGAAGGAAGAGGATTTCATCATATCTTGACAGTTTGATCTAAATAAATGTCCATTAGCTGTTCTTTATCTCATTGCTTTAACACAACATGTATTCAGCCTGTTTCCAGCTTGCGAAAGTTTTTACATGTGCTGCTTTAACTCCTCATACGCAGTGCCGGCACGTGCGTAAAGGCAGACTAGGCAATGGCCTAGAGTGGCACTTTGGCAAGGCGGCAAAATGTGGGCTTGTTTGGCCCTCATTTTGTCGTCTCTTGTAATCCATTGGTGAGGAATGTGTGTCTGTCAATCTTTCAGTCTGGTTGTGAGTACAAAAAAGGAAAATAGCTCTTTTGCTGTGGCACCGTGGCTCCTTCCGGCGCTTAGTGCGATTAGACGATTGTGATTGGCTTAAAGAAATGCCAATAAACCAGGGCACGTTTTTTTCCAATCCCAGAATTCTGTGTGAACTAGCCAGACCCTCCTCCGCAGCGCTGTGGAGGAAGGTCTGGCAATGCAAGACTAACTGTACACAGACAAGGTGAGGAGGATATGAAAGATCCCAGCAAATAGCCAACAACAATAACACAGTAACTAATTGACATTTTGACAGAGAGAGAGGACCATATCAGGTCAAAGGAATTGATTTCCCCAGGGGTGATGAGCTATTTTTTCTTTAGTGGTTTTAAGTTGTAAACCTACTCATGATATGTGCCTTGCATCACACTTGTGTGTATGTGTGCTTTATGCAAATGGTTGTGGGTATATAAAGATTTGCAATATTATTATAGTCGCATTTTAGATTTAAATTTGATTATTTAGAAAATAGCTGTGCTATCATGTGCTGTAAAGGGGTTTGGAACCTATTGGATTTATTATGTAGACCTGTTGGTGCCGTTGTTGTCATTCAAATATACGCATACGCTCCATGCGTTGGCCTACTTTAATAATTGTTGACACTTCTCACTCCCATCTCGTAAAATACGGACGCTTGGTCAGGTGCCTTTGTCGTTGTTAGTGACGCTAAAAGTCTCCTTTAGCGTCATATAGCGCGCTTTATCTAACCGCACTTGGTCAGAACTATTGGCGTCCCTTTTGACGCAGTTATGTTAAGGAACAGGTCGTGGGTGGGCTTACGTTTCTGTGACACGCGGGAAGAACGGGACAGTTGGGGTGGTTGGGGAAAAAAAGCACAGTGCTCTCACCAGATGAGTGATAACGTTATTTGTCATTTTCTGTAACCAGTGTAGCATGAAAGCAGGGTGGGTGGAATTAGCAAGCTAGCTAAAAAACTATCTAACAAGCTAGCAAACAAGCTAAGTAACGTTATAATTGCTCCTGGAAAAATACATCATTTTTTGTCATGACTATTTTATGAATGATTCAGCATTATCTGTATTAGAGAAAAGAATGAATTCATCCGATGTTTAGAGTAAATAAAATAGCCTTGCTTACTGACGCAGTTTGTTCTCTTCCACGAGTCCTACTAGACTTCTGTGTGTAGGTACCGTTAACCATAGACATATATAAAATGGACCAACAGATCCCGTTGCTCTGGACGGAGACGAGTGAAGGATATTAGAAGCACTTTTCCGGTGATGGCTGAGCGTTACTGCGCAGCCTCCAACTGAGAGAGACAATGTAAATGTGACATGAGCAACTTGTCTGAAAGTTGTAAGTCTTCTGGTAGCTGTGCCAAGAGAAATCTCAGAGACGGAGAGCGTAGGTATATGTAAGGAGATAACAAAGGCACAGGCTAATTATTGCTAACTAAAATGCTAGTTAACATTAGTAATTAAACTTAAACAGCTAATGTGAGTCGAAACTGCCTGCGAGCTTCTCCTCTTCTTCCTCTACTGTGCGACAGTAAGTCGCTTGGTTATGACACAATCGTTAGCCTATTTTTACAAAAACGTCTGCTACGGAGCCATAACGTGAGGTACAAGGTAATGGAGCCTTTTATACATTGTCGTGTTTCTTTAGAAATAAACAATGGACAAATAGAGTCTTTAAACGCTTCAGATGTAAAGTTATTTGCTGTCAAAGTGACGTCAAAATGAATGGCAGTCAGTGGAATGCTAACGGGAGGTGATCCCTTTGTAGCATCAAAATGGCACCATACACCCTAAAAAATGCTGGGTTATTTCATCTACCCAACCGCTGGGTTATGAAATGTTTTACCCATTATGGGTTATTTATATGGAAGTTGGGTTATTTTGTGCAACTCATGCGTTGAGTCAAAATCCATCAACCCAACATACATCGGTTGACCCAGCACTTGGGTTGTTTGTGCTTCGAACGTTATCAGATCATCACCAGAGTCCACACACCGAGCGCTTGTCACAGCAGAGAACCAGTCTGGTCATCCAACGAGGCAAATAAATAATAAAAGGTTTGTGTACACTAGCTACATGTCTAAATCACATTGTCTGTGTTGCGTTACCTATTAAAGTACTATCATTTATATTGTGAGGCTAGTTGGTTAGTTTGGCTAACAATGTAGCTAGCTAACGTTAGCCATTTAGCCGTTATCATGGAAGCATGGATAGCCTACAGCTTATCCATTTGGTCTGAATTATATTAATGAATTAATGAAACAAGTTCATAATGCCCATGGGCATATGGTCATGTTTATTGAGTTCACCAGGCTAATTTGCCAGCTAGTTTCAAGCTAGCCAGGTGATTAACTATCTAGCTAGCTAGCTAGATAGTTTACTAGCCAACAGGCTGTCCGTTAGTTGCTTTGCTAGCTATATTATTTTAACTGGCTCTAAATGAACGCGCTTGTTTTTCCTGAAGCTTTTAATGTGAAATGTGAAGGCATAACACAGTGTTTGACTGATTAAAGTATGTAAAATGTGTAGCATGTATGTGCATTTATTTAAGTAATGTGGTGACCCACTATAGATACGAACAAATGCTTATTTTAAATGGCGGCCTGGCAAACGACAAGGGCCACTTGAGTTAACGGTTAAGAAATATATAATAAAAAGTTTGGGAACCACTGCTGTAGACTGTTGTACTGACAGTCGTGCCCTGAAAGCTATGCTGTGAGCAGCCACAAATATTCAAATATGAATTGCATTCATATAAAAACAATTTACATGCATGCAATTTGTCATATGAATTGTATAGGTAGAGAGGAAGGATTGTGATGCTAAATAAAATGGCTGTTATCTTCACATTGGATTACATTCTTCTGTTAGTCTGCATTGCTTTTACATGGTGATATCTGAATAGTTAATACAATAGCAATTGTATCTTTGCTTAAGCTCTTTTTGTGTTTGTTTCAGATCAATGGATAGCTTTGTCATTAACACTTTGACAGAGTGCCAGACCTTGTCGAAAGATTTAAAGGTAAGAAATATTTGTTTTCCCATCCACAGCATATCAAGTGTGCATTGCTACTAAAGCCCTTTTCAGACATGAATTCTTATGAAATATAATTTCCTCTTTTTTTCAGTAGCTTCCATGTAATGTGTCAAAGTGACTCCAATAGATGAATAGAGCCAGCCACTGGATTCCTGGAGGAAAGGCTGCGGAACGTCAGGAAGCGGCTGAGATCAACCAGCAGGTCGCAGAGCACGGCACAGACACCACCACAAATGCCAGATGATGGCGCTCTTGCAAGGGCTCTCATTCCAGGTAATTATTAAACTGAAAAATTATTTGATGAAGCAAAACATCCATATTTCAGTGAATGACAACTTTCTTGTTCTTTTTTACAGAATGTACCATATCAGACGAACGTGAGTCACAGCTTAAAGAATGGTTGAGAAACAATTCTCAGCCCCTCAGTCAGATAGAGACCTACATGCAGAACACGGCAGTCTACAGGGCCAAGTGGATTAGGGACAACAATTGGACCATCGATCAGATCCTCGACCTATTGGAGACACAGGTTTTAGTCAAGGACCTTCATCAGACATCAAATTTATATTTGATATATTTAGAGCTTTTTCACACTTGGTGCGTTTCAGTCCTCCAAAAGAACTCCAACCCATTAGTCAGCATTTTTGTGCATATGTCAACACTCCATTTTAAAGGGGGCTTTCACAACTGCCTTATTTAGTTCGGTTGAATTGAGCTAGAGTTTGTTTTCCCCCTTGGTGCAAAGGCATGGTAGGTATAGGGAAATATGATCTTACATATGAGGATGCATTGTTTATAATGTTTTATTAGTGTGCCACATTGAATTGGTTTTAAAAATGTGTTTTCCATTTTATAGATTGCACAGGCTTGTCCTGCATGGGGATGCTGCATCAAAGTTGTTTGAAACTTGGTCATATGAAATGCCAGGAGGGGAGTCTAAAATGGTAAAGTTTATTCAAAGTAGAATACTTGCTTGCAAGTAGAGCTAATGGCTCTTAATAGCAGCTTTTTAATAGGAATTTGAATTTGTTCACTATAGACCTGTTGACTGTTGGCCTGTTGAATGTTCAGCCAGTTAATTCGTAATTGTTGTTTTGCTCTGAATGTTTTCCTACCTGAGTGATATGAACTGCACCAGTTCCACTATATTGTTGATATAATAAAATTTTTTCAAAGATTCCATTATGTTTTGTTTTTGTATTGTTTAAGTGTTTATTGCATATATGCATAAATCTAGCATGTATTCTGTTCTAGGTTTGTAGTTTAACAGTTTTATTGCAATTTCTTTTCTTAAATTGTACTGTAATGTGTTAGAATTAATCTGGGATATGGGTTAATTTTGCCAAGCATTCACCTATACACTATATAACAAATATGTAGTTGAATCAACCCAGAATTGTAATTAATTTGACCCAGCATTTGGGTACACTATATAACAAATATATAGTTGAATCAACCCAGAATTGTAATTAATTTGACCCAGCATTTGGGCACACTATATAACAAATATGTAGTTGAATCAACCCAGAATTGTAATTAATTTGACCCAGCATTTGGGTAGAATATTTAACTCATCTGTTGGGTTAAAAATGACCAACCCATCTTGCTGGGTCAAATTAACTACTGTTGGTCCGGTGCAACAGTGATCCAGCGGTTGGGTTATAAAACAACCCAAGTTGGGTTATTTTTAACCCATCATTTTTAAGTGTGTAGGAGGTTCGAGTTCTGAAGCGAAGCTTACCCCCTTGGTTCCGGAGGAGAGGCTTACCCCCTTGCCGTTAACGGAGGAAAACAGGCAGTGGACCAAACCACTGTGAGGCAAGGGAGGGGGGATTCCAAATGCTTCTAAACTTAAAACACATTTTTTGCCCCGTTTGTATTGTTTTACTACTTACACAATTATTTTAAATATATATTAATTATAATACACAGCGCAGGTTTTAATGATATTTTTAGGGGGGTCAATCATCGGATGGGGTAGGTCCTGATCCCCCCCACGATTTGTGTCTGATACCGACACAAAAATCCCCCTTTAGCGTTGAAATTACAGTATCTTATATTTTGCTGAACACTGATTCATTTGTACTAAGGCATGGATACCTGACCCGAGGCCAACGGGTGCCAACGGGTCCCGACGGTACCCGACGTGCCGGACCGGATTCGGACAGATATTTAGAAATTATGGTCGGGGTCGGGTCGGGCTCGGTCACATCAGCTCAGAGAGCTCAGTGTGTGTGTGTGTGTGTGTGTGTGTGGTAAGTGGGCAGAAGAGAGATAGAGAAAGAGGAAGCAGGCGTGTTGTAGATGCAACCCGAGCAGAGTTGGTGGATATTCATGTTATAACGTTGGCCCTGGAGGTGACGAGTCTCCGCTGGTTTTCTGATCACAGTCGGAAACGAAGCGATCAGGAAAGGTTAACCCATTGAACATTTTAACAGCTTATTAACGTGCGCTTGTTGCCCCGTGTGCGCTGATGTGCTCATCTGTTGACATTTCCGAATGCCTTCCTACAGTTGCTTAACAAAAGCGGGTTTTCCACACAAACAAACGTAGCCTACATGTGTCATTAGTATGAGGAAAAAAAAAGAGATTTTAACAGTGTCGGGCTCGGGTCGGGCTCGAACACAAATTTCTTAATACCTGTCGGGCTCGGGCCGGGTTCGGTCACGGCTCTGTCTGACGCGGGCCGGCCTCGGACAGAAAAATTCGGCCCGATCCGGACTCTAATTTGTACTATATGTCACATTAGCACTTCCCTTTAATATCAAAACATTTTTTGTTCTCACACATAGGTCATACTGTAGATTGATGCTGTTACATGTAACTAGTTACTTATTTTCCACTAAAGATTTAAATTGTTTAGGGTTGGTGTTACGACCCAATGTTGGTCTAGGGGAGAGGGGAGTAACATTAGCCTATATGAGGAGTCAAGAGGTTCAGATTAACCATTTATTGCCAGATGTGGAAGCATGCAGAAAACATCAGGGAGCGCCCTGGCCAAAGTAATAAACATCCTGGCCCTAAGTAAAAATGAAATAACACAGCTGACTATACTGCCCCAAAAACAAAAAGGTACAATTCTAAGACTAACTCCCTATCAACAAAAGAACAACAAGAGAAAATGTAAGACAATTGTCAGCTCTCCCCTACAGGGCTTTCTGTCAAGAAACATTCAGGTTTAGTTAAAAATACAGGTAACAGTAACTTACAGTGGGTAAATCTTACAACAGAAATGCTACCTTAATTTTACAAGGTTATCAAAAGAATATTGGATTAAATCCTTACAGATAGCACCAACACAAGAGCTGTAGAACAGCAGCTCTTCATCCTTTATCTCCCAGATAGACTGATTGGCTGCAGTTCCACAGATCAAGTCCACATCAACCAATGGCACAAGAGAGGAGGAGCTATAGTTGAGGCCCACAGAGCTAACCCAGCACAAGTCAGTTCCCCATTTAGCTAGGGGGGTAACGTAACAGTTGGATCATTTCAACATGGTACCTACTTAAGTGTTGTCTAATGCACATGTGGTGACAGGTGCGTAAGAACATGAAATCCTGCACACTGCCAGCAATGACCTTATTGGAGACACAGGTTTTAGTCAAGGACCTTCATCAGACATCAAATTTATATTTGATATATTTAGAGCTTTTTCACACTTGGTGCGTTTCAGTCCTCCAAAAGAACTCCAACCCATTAGTCAGCATTTTTGTGCATATGTCAACACTCCATTTTAAAGGGGGCTTTCACAACTGCCTTATTTAGTTCGGTTGAATTGAGCTAGAGTTTGTTTTCCCCCTTGGTGCGGTCCGTTTGGGCAAGTGGGAATGCAGCAGTCAGATGCACACCAAAAGCGGACCAAACAAAACCTCCTTGATGCGGTGGTCTCGGTACGCTTTCAATCGAACTCTGGAGCGGTGGTGAGTTTGTGGTGAGAACATGATCCGACCTCGAACCGCACCAACTGCTGTATGTGTACTCCACAAGTGTGAGCTAAATGTTTCCTGTAGTCAGGTGTGCTTTGAAATCTGTGATGCGGCAGAACATCAAACTGTAGCAGCTTGCAATGGTTCTCTCACAGAAATAGACTGCGGTCAAGCTCGCCGTCGCTCGCATTTCCGTGGTCAAACCAGCTGCCGCTAAAGTTGGAGACAGACGCCGGCACAGCAGAGGGAAGTCTCGTGACAATGTATGATTATTTAATGAAATAAGCTGGTTTGACCATGGAGATGCAAGGAATATGCACTTGTCCAGAACACAGGGCCTTCTTCCTGTATTTACTTTCTTGCTCCCACCCCAGACATGTTTGAACAATAAGTGAAGTGAACGTTCTTGCGTGGATTGCAATGAAGCATTTTTGTACGCTTGGATTTTGCAGGTGTGAAACCAAACAAAACCAAGGGGAAATCTCTCCAGATTTACAGACTCATCAACTGAGTCGGACCAAAGCAAACAAACTATAAGTGTGAAAATGCCCTAAGAGGACTGAGTCTGGTTTGTTTAAAGAGCACTATGTGAAAACACCCTTAATAACTGTCTTGTACAAAGTAGTTAACATGTCTACTAAAGGCCAGTGTTGTAGTACTCAAGATCAGTCTTAGTCTTAAGAACGGTCTCAAGACCACTTTTTAAAGGTCTCGTCTCGGAATCGACCGCATTTTTAATCAGTCTCGTCTCGGGATTTTATTTCAAGACCGCTTAAGACCACAACTGCAGGGATATCACTAAATTGCCTCTGCATTGCCTCTAAATTGATGTGTTAACAGTGATTGGATGTAAAACTTCCTGTTTTAAATGCAACTAATAACTTGACTAATTTCTAATTTGAAATGTGTTACTGTGTTACTTATATGTCTTCATTAACAGGTTATGTACCGTAGTCATTTAAAGTAGCTGTGATAAAACCTCTTCTGAAAAAAACCACTCTCGATCCTGAGGTCTTAGCCAACTATAGACCTATATCTAATCTCCCCTTCCTCTCCAAAATCCTTGAGAAGGTAGTCGCCAATCAGTTATGTGATTTTCTACATAGCAATAGTTTATTTGAGGACTTTCAGTTAGGATTTAGAGAGCATAGCACAGAGACGGCACTGGTGAAAATTACAAACGACCTTCTAACTGCTTCAGACAAAGACTTGTCTCCTTGTCTTACTAGATCTTAGTGCTGCATTCAACTCTATTGACCATACCATCCTGCTACAGAAACTGGAACAATTAGTTGTCATTAAAGGAATCACACTAAGCTGGTTTAAGTCCTATTTATCTGATCGATCTCAATTTGTTAATGTTAACGATAAATGCTCCAGGTACGCTAAAGTTAGCCATGGCGTTCCACAAGGCTCAGTGCTTGGACCAATTCTATTCACCTTGTATATGCTTCCCCTAGGCAATATTATTAGGAAACATTCAATTAACTTTCATTGTTAATGACACCCAATTATACCTATAAATTAAGCCAGACGAAACCAGTCTCCAGTCAAACTCCAAGCATGCATCAAAGATATAAAAGCATGGATGACATACAATTTTCTAATGTTAAACTCAGACAAAACTGAAGTTATTGTGCTGGGCCCTAAACACCTCCGAACCTCATTATCCAAAGATATAGTTACTCTGGATGGTATTGCCCTGACTGCCAGCACTACTGTCAGAAATCAGAAGTTATTTTTGATTAGGATATAGCCTTTAACTCCCACCTAAAACAAACCTCAAGAACAGCCTTTTTTCACCTTCGTAACATTGCCAAAATTAAGAACATCCTATCTCAAAACAATGTTGAAAAACTAGTCCATGCATTCGTTACTTCTAGGCTGGACTATTGTAATTCCTTACTATCAGGATGCTCAAATAAAACCCTTAAGACTCTCCAGCTGATCCAGAATGCTGCAGAACTAAGAAAAGAGATCATATTTCTCCTGTATTAGCTGCTCTGCATTAGCTTCCTGTAAAATCCAGGATTTAATTTAAAATCTTTCTCCTGACCTACAAAGCTCTAAATGGTCTAGCACCATCATATCTTGAAGAGCTCATAGTACCTTATTGTCCCACTAGAGCACTACGCTAGTTACTTTTCTAAAAGTAGAATGGGAGCCAGAGCCTTCAGCTATCAGGCTCCTCTCCTGTGGAACCAGCTCCCAGTCTGGGTTCGGGGGGCAGACACCGTCACCACATTTAAGAGTAAACTTAAAACTTTTCGATAAAGCTTATAGTTAGGGAGTGAGGAAATGCAGCGTTCGCCTAGACCGGCGGAGGAGGGTGTATATCTACAGACACAGCACCCCTTGTCTTCTCTGCTTCTCTTCATAGTCGTTAGACTCATCTACCATATAATCAATGATATAATCTAAGTAGAGGGAGGCAGGCCACTACAACCCAATCCAGCAGGGGAGAGTTCTAGGCCGACCAGGCTCCTCTCCTTACCCTGTCTCTCTT
This sequence comes from Perca fluviatilis, assembly GCF_010015445.1. NCBI lineage: Eukaryota > Metazoa > Chordata > Actinopteri > Perciformes > Percidae > Perca > Perca fluviatilis. The sequence goes on along the minus strand of NC_053130.1, from coordinate 31,080,859 downwards.
AATAATGCTGTTATAGTTTCAGACTGCCGGGGGACTTCCTTTGACACACTGAGCTTCTCTCTCCCCTCTCTTTCCATCTGTGTGCTTCCATGTTCCAGAAATGCTTGTTACTAACCTAGCTCTCGGGAGCTTATTCCCCGGAGTCCATATGTTTTCTTTTCGCCCTGCATGCTTCCTTGAATTAGGGTGGCCCCTAAAATCATGGTTGCAGCCTGTTGCAGTGGTCCTACTACGCCAGTAATTGTCCAGTAATTCCCCCAAGAGCAAGCATTCAGTGTGACAATGGCGAGGAAAAACTCACTCTCAGGAAGAAACCTCGGACAGACCCAGGCTCTTGGTAGGCGGTGTCTGACAGTTGGGGGTGTGATGAACAGTGGCAATAATAGTGTGGTCTAGACCTATTCTATCTGTAAAGTGTCTTGAGATAGCTCTTGTTATGAATTGATACTATAAATAAAATTTAATTGAACCCTTCATTCCCCTTAACACACACTCCCAAGAAAGTGAATACGGGAGAGAGAAGAAGCTCTGGCTATCTGGCACTGGTCTGGTCTTGGTCTTGGTCTTGACTCGGTCTCGATACACTCTGGTCTTTGTGATGACTTGGTCTCGGTTTAGGTGGTCTTAATCTCACTTTGCCAGACCCTCCTCCAAAGCGCGTGCTTTGGTTTAATGGCATTTCTTTAAACCAATCAGAATCATCATGGGCGGGGCTAAACTCCGCACAGAGCCGCTGCAAAATAGTTGTGCGAGAGAAAACTCAGATTGGACAGATAGTCTAGCTAGCTGTCTCACTTTACCCTGCAGAGATCTGAGGAGCAGTTAACAATAGTCCTCATAAATCCACTGAATTTAAAATTCCAACACAAAGAAAGTAGAAGGAAACAGAAAATACATGCATCTGGCAAAATTTCCTGCAGCAGAAGTGGAAAGGATAGAGACTAAAGCCTGGCTCACACTACAGGAGTTTTAAAATCCTAACCGATTTTGAAATCTGGTTGCAGCACACACTTGAGGAGAATCTTTGCAGATTTTCTTCCCTCAAATCTTAAACATGCTCACACTACAAGATTTGAAAATAGTGGGGCATCACACACTACAAGATTATCTTGCCAGATTTAGCACCTCATGTGACGCGATCTCACGGGGAAGCGCTTGTAAACAAAATGGATACTGTGTCACGGCAACTTGCTGTAGTAATACTTATTCTTTGTACCAATAAAAAACAAAAGAAAAAATAAAACGAGCGTGGATGAGAAAATGGTTGGGGAGACGGGGTCACCATGGATTATGTGCAATGCATCTTTTGTTAGACCTGAAAGTAGCAGATGATCATTGACCTAGATCTTACATTTGCTAGCTAGTGCGCTAGCAACTTTGTACACTCACCCAGTAGGTCCAAATCTGAAGCGATCTCTCCCCAGCTCTTCTCTTTATCATTCCGATTATGATACTCTTTTGATGATACATTAAACAGGCACTCGTGCTGTTGCCACATCTCCACCATCCTTTCTTCCAACTCAGTTGTCCACCGGACCCGTACTACAGCTGCTTTCGCGGACATTTTCAAAAGTTTCTGTCACTTCCGTCTCCTTGCAGACCTGTCTCTCATTGGCTATTGTGGAAGTACTGACGTAATCATAGTCGTTTCACGCCCGATTATAATCCTAGATATCAAACATGTTTGATATTATCGGGGCGGCCCCAATCTACGAGCAGATCGGGAGATGCAAGATTTGATCTGTGAACGCCTCACATTACCAGATAATCTGCGCCGAACATCGGAACCGATCGAGGTCCTCAACAAGATTTTTTCTCAGATTCTCGGGAGGGGTAAATTGGGCATAAATCGGCCTAAAACTCCTGTAGTGTGAGCAAGGCATAAGGTGGTTTTGACTACAACACTGCTAGAGGCCAGTACTACAGTCAGTAGTGACTTTGAGCTGCATGTTAATACTGTATATACTGGCTTTTACATGTTCTTCCCTTGCAGATTCGCTTCTGTCATTGAGCTCTGGCAAGGCTCAATATGCACTTTGCTCGAGGCAGACATCCTTTACAGAAATTAGGCTATCAATGGCAGATTGACAGTTCTCCCCATCATTAATACATCAACATCAGTGTTCGAATTATCTTTAAATCTTTAAGGGGGTCTCTCTATCTCATAAAAAAAGTTGGCACACCCCGCACATAACAAGGCTATACAATTAAATAACCTAGGCGTGAGTGGCGCTTTTGCGCAGTATATGCGCACAGCAGAGATGTTCACAAGTCATTTTTTGGAAGTCCAAGTCGAGTCTCAAGTCTTGAGCTTGAGTCCAAGTCAAGTCTCAAGTCTTTGAGGGGCAAGTTCAAGTCAAGTCTCAAGTCTCTGGCCATCTGATCTGTCCCATAAATCTTATGAATTAAAAGCATGTCTAGACAGTACAGCATTAACAACAGTTATAGGATAACTTTATGGGGTCTACTTAACACATCCCTCTAGCCCTCGGACCTGGTGAAATAATAACCTAAGTCTGTCACATCATATGGATATACAACTATAAAGATACAATGTGCCTGTTCCCAGCATTAGCGCAACACTTTGCGATGGTTAGCTTGTTTCCTGTGATGATATATGCTAAATGTAACGTCTCTTTCATTAAAAAAAATGTCTAATGTCGAAGTGGAAATCAAGAGAATAGCGGCAGCGCCACACCAGTTAAGCTACAGAACAACATGCATCTCAGTGTCAGTCCAAATTACGCACGATAAGCAGTTTGAAGTCACTGATGTAATGCCATTTATTTATTTTGTAAGTGTTAGTAGGCTCAGTGAAACGGAGTCCAGCGCGAGGGAGACCCAACTCAGAGGAGGAGAGGTTAGTGAGGCCAGCGTCTCCACGGCAGGGGACACTGCCCATGGATCCGTTGCGCCACGCATGGATGAAATAGTAAATAGGACTACAGTAACAGAAATATGTGCCCAATTAAGACCCAGTGTTTGGTGGACCGGGGTACACCTTGTACACTTAAGACCCTCAAATCATCCACGGGATCAATTACACATCACATGAGTTTGCCCACCCGACACAGCGTTTGTTCCTGGGGAGATTGATCCGTGCGTCCTGCCTCCTGTGCGTCATGGATGTCTGAGGCTCAGCAACTACTGCTACAGGCAGATTATATCTTTATAGTTATAACTATAAAGATATAATCTGCCTCTTCCCAGCATTAGCACAGCACTTTGCGACGATGGTTAGCTTGTTACCTATGACGATACATGCTAAATGTAACGTCTCTTTTACATTAGCGTGTGACTGACCTATTTAGGTGCGTTTTGAGATGCCTGATGAAGTCCGACGTTGTTGATCCGGCATCATTTATCTTGGTGCCACATACCTTGCATGTAGCTGTTGGCTTACTTCCACTGTTTACGAAGTTATTGAAAACAAAACTAATGACAAAAGGCACAACTCTGGGAGGACTTGGTATTTTCTGATTCTAAATCTGCAACTATTTTTTGTTTTTTGGTGGTAAAACCAAAACTTGTCAGGGCCGAAAATGAATTCGGCGCAGGTGACCTTTTTTTCGGTGGCATAACTGACAGTGATATTTGTATGTATTGGTATTTACCTCAAAAGCACATTAAGCTAAAAGCAAGGTCACTTCTTCGGACTTGCGAGTGCTTTGAAATCGATCGTATGTGGTTTGCTCACGTAGCCTGGTGGTGTGGTGGTGAAGCATGGTGGTGAAGTGCAGTCATGCTGCGTTCATGAGCGTAGGGTAGGCTCAGGTCTACGTCCGTAGTAGCCTGTATTTTAATTTAACGTCTTTAATGGTAAGAGATCGCACAGGGATGGATAATGAGCGTTGATTAAGATTAAATTACAATGCCACATATGGCAGACACCTTCAGATATGAGAGACCCCCTCAGATTTTTGACTTTGGTGCTTTCATGGGAGCATATGGGAGCCAGTCCTCACTCTATGGGAGCTCGGCTCCCTCTGGCTCCCACGTAATTCGAACACTGATCAACATGAACCTTTTCTTCACCTGATGGGACAAATATTCCACTCACTGGGCTGTCATTGTTTTTTACCTACATCTATCAGGCTAGAAAAACATGGCACAAATGTTCAATTTCTTCTAAATTATTCACCAATAAATACATTTTAGTTGAGATAAACACTTCAGGGTTTCGGCAGCGTTTTTATTTTTCTATAGACCATGTGATGCACTCAGCTATTCTGTGCACACAGCCACGTCGCCTCCTCCATGATTGCTTAGAGGAACATATAAATCCTCTTCATATGTTGTGCTATATATACAGTTGGTTTCCCATGGTTTTAAAAGCCAGAGCTAGAATCACACACACACACATACACACACACACACACACACACAAAGACAAGATACAGATGTTTCATGTCTTATACCCTAACACAAAAACTCAGCTGTCCTCATACAGTCAGCTCTCTGCCCTACCCCCAACCATCCCTGTCTTTTATCTCCCTCTCCCTGTGTCTCATTTGTCGTTGCACTGCTTCTGGCTGTGTGCAAATTCATTCACTGTGAAAAATAGAAGGCAGCTCCGCGCAGCACATTTTCATTTTGTCCTCTATTCAGTTAGCCACAGAGTCCCTGCATGCTGCTCTCACCCACATTTCATTAGAAATTAAAAATCTCTAATCACTCATGCAAACTGACACACAAGTCATTCGTTTCAGAATCTAAGGCACCACACTTTCTGGTGTTTTCCACTTTAATGCATCCGCAGGGTGGACGTTGCCAGTAGGCTCAGACACCATGTCCAGTTTGCTTTTGCAGAACTCATTGTGATTGACAAGAAAACCGAATGTGGATAATTCAATTCAATTAAATGTTATTTATATTATCAAATCATAACAAGAGTTATCTCAAGATACTTTACAGATACAGTAGGTTTAGACCACACTCTATAATTTACAAAGACCCAACAATTCCAGCAATTCCCCCAAGAGCAAGCATTTAGTGCGACAGTGGTGAGGAAAAACTCCCTTTTAGGGAGAAATCTCGGGTGGTGAGGAAAACTTCCTTTAAGGGAGAAACCTCGGACAGACCCAGGCTCTGAGTAGGCGGTGTCTGACGGTGCCGGTTGAGGGTGTGATGAACAGTGGCAATAATAGATAAGATAATAGATCACAATAAAGATAATGGAACTATGACTAGAAATAGTAGTTGTAGTAGTTCATGGCGTAGCAATGCACTGCAGGGCGTAACAGGGTGTAGCAGGACATAGCAGGACGTAGCAGGGCACTGCAGGACATAGCAGGGCATAGTAGGGCACTGCAGCACATAGCAAGAAGTAGCGGGGCGTAGCAGGACGTAACAGGGCACTGCAGAGCGTAGCAGGGTGTAGCAGGGCATAGCAGGGCGCGGAGCAAGACCACGGCGACAGCTGTAACCATGATTTAGGTGGCACCCTAATTCAAGGAAAACTGCTGGGCAAAAAAACATAAGGACTCCGAGGAATAAGCTAAGTTAGTAACAAGCATTTCTGGGACATGGATGCACACGGATGGAAAGAGAGAGGAGAGAGGAGCTCAGTGTGTCAAAGGAAGTCCCCCAGCAGTCTAAAACTATAACAGCATAATTAAGAGCTGGTGCAAGGCAAACCTGAGCCAATTCTATAAGGGTGGGTAGATGAATCTGACGACTATGAAGAGAAGCAGAGAAGAGAAGGGGTGCCGTGTCTGTAGCTATACATCCTCCTCCGCCGGTCTAGGCGAATGCTGCAACTCCTCAGGTTTCAAAAGGCAGAAGACAGATTTGCAGTGGCAGAGCGAGGGGGAGGCTTCTGGGACTTTGTGTCATTTCCCCCTCAGTCTCTCTGACTGGACCGGCAAATCAATGGAGCAAAAGTTCTGTTACTGCGGAATTATCAACGATATCAACAATCATTTCAAAGACAGTTGGAGAACAGTTAGATACAAAACAGGATGTTAGCTCTACAGTGTGATTCCTTTCTCTATGGTTCCTATATTATGTACAGATTTTTAGGCATTCTATTATCAAATGGCTTGAAAAATAGTGCATTAGCTGCAGTAAATGAAGCATGAACCTTTCCTTCTTCCCTGTCGCAGATGCGCAGTACTCGAGGGGTTTCTGTTTGGCCTGTGGGATTTGTAGGCGGCAGAGCATATGAGCGTCCCCTGGTGTCCGGGGGTAAAGTTGTGGGTTGGTACACTGGCTGGAGACCGGACCGACCCTTCGCCACCGACATGGCAGGTAAGGAACAACTCCAACAAGTTGTAAAATGTGTTAATAAAACTGATTGCAGAATTTCTTCCCTTATTAATAAAAAAGCAAAGGGTGGCTACTTTGAAGAATTTAAAATATAAGACATGTTTTCAGTTATTTCACACTTTTTTGTTAAGTACATAATTCCATATATGTTCATTCATAGTTTTGATGCTTTCAGTAAGAAACTACAATTAAATAGTCATGAAAATAAAAAAGGAAACGCATTGAATGAGAAGGTGTGTCCAAACTTTTGGCCTGTACTGTACATACATACATACACATACATACAAATATACTTATTTACATACATCCAGGGCTGGACTGGCCATCTGGCATACCGGGCATTTTCCCGGTGGGCCGACGCACCTGTTTTTTTTTTTTTTTTTGGCCGTGCCGGCCCACAAAGATCTCACAGCGGCCCGTTGGTTAATTTTCTTTATTGACACTGGCCTGACCCAATCAAATCCAGGAACCCCCGTCCACACTCTGGGCCGCAAATTTACAAATCCCACTATGGCCACGCCTCCCGGCCCTGAGAAACGAGCTGTAATAGTTATGCTGGAAGTTTAGCATCCACGTTAAAATGGACAAACGACCACCAAAGCGCAAGGGAGGTGCAGAGATATTACGGGAGAAAAAGATTAAGAATCTACAGGCGGATTCCTCAAAATTTCTGACAGCAGGGGCTGTAATAGCTGCTTCAACATCAGCATTACCTGAAGCCGAGGAGGAGGAGAGGTGGCTGGCTATACAGAGAAGCAGAAACGGCTTAATGACAGGGAAGAAGCCGAGGAGGAGGCGAGTGACCACGGCAGGGCCATGGGAGCGAGTGAGGAAAAGATGGAAGAGAGAGTAGAGGACGATGTGGTAAGGAGTAGGCAAATCAACAGGGACTCTCAGGAAGGGAGGGAGTGTGTGTGTGTGCGCGAGCGCACGCGCGTTATGTGCGCCTCACGTCATAACGACAACAAGCAGTTTGGCTGTAATATTAAAGTTAGTGGCTGTCAGGTAACCTAACTGCTTAAGCTTACATTGAAAATGCTAGCGGTTAGCCTGTTGGGTAGCTGAAAAGTCTGTGTGATCTATAAAATCAGTGGTGATACAAGCATTAGTGTTCCTTGAATTGCTTAATTAGCTCTTTTCCAGGGCATACTACTCTCAGCTTTTTGGGAAGGGTTATGGTTATTGTATTTAGCAGACACTTTTGTCCAGCAAAATAGTAATAAAAACAATAATGACAATACAATATCAAATATCAATAATAAAAAATAACAAAAATACCATAAATATACAAATCATAACCCTAAGAATGAATTAATTATTTAAGTGTAAGATAAACAGATAAGTCTTGAGACTCCTCTTGAAGGATCCAAAACTAGCACATGAACGCTGAACACTAGGCAACTCATATCATAGAATGCATGCATATTTTAATAGGACTGTGTGCAGGGAATGTGTCTGACCAATCACGGTGGGTGTGGGCCATCTGGGCCAAAAATGCCAGGGTCAATTTTTTGTCCCAGCCCTGCATACATTCATACATCCATGCATACATACATACATACATACATATAGACATCCAGTGTTGTAGTACTCGGGATCGGTCTTGGTCTTAAAGGGTAACTACCGTTTTTTTCAACCTGGGCCCCATTTTCCCATGCATTTATGTCTAATAGTCTGATGTGACAAAAAATCTTTGAATTTGGTCCAGTATTGAGCGAGATGTAACATAATGGGGCAATTGTGGAGCCTTTCTTTTTGGTACTCAGATTGTTACTAAAAGTGTCTGACAACATTATCGATCTCAGGACGTGACTTTTTGTCTGAAGACAGTGGTGTGGAGAGTGACACACGAGATGAGAAAAGGGCGTTCAGGTAGTCTGTTGTTACGGAGTAGGCTTCAGAAATTATAGGCTCCTGTTATCTAAAAGATTTTCAATGTAATGGCTCAATATTTAAATTATTTCGACAATGTGGGTGAGGTCGTTTGATGACCATATGTAGGCTATTCATTTGAGCCAGAGAAGGCTACAATGTTACGGATGAAGAGAAAAAGAGAGAGAGGCAGCGGGCAGAGGAGGGTGAAGCAGTGGCTGAAGGGCTGCGGGGCTCGGGATATTGGTAGTACTCCGGTGTGTGCTGTGCCCCTATATGACCAAAGAATACGTTGTCAGGTGTGGGACCTGCTGCTGCCAGATATCTGTGGTCTGGATGTGTCCAGTGATATACCTCTGACACAACCCTATGTTATCACGAGAGACAGGAGAAGCTCTGGCTGTCTGGCACTGGTCTAGTCTTGGTCTTGACTCTGTCTCAACCCCTCTAAAGTCATGGTCTTGACTTAGTCTCGAAAAACTCTGGCAGGGACGTCGTTAGGCCTTTTTTAGGGGGGCTGAAGCTACCCCAAAATGTTCCTAAGCCCCCCTAAATAATAATAAGAACAATACCAACAATTCGATTTATCTTCATTGATATTTAGATGCAACAAATGATAGCTACAAAAAAATTGCCGAAAAGTCGGAAGTTAGACAGAAGTACAGAGAGTCGCTGTGTTATCAAGATTATGCACCGCACCGTCTCGTTGCATTGGTGTGAACTGGCAGCTTTCAGAGCGTTGCAAGTAACTGGGGGATTCATCTCGTCTCGTCACTACTCTTTGGTCTGAACTCGCTATGCACCCTCCCCCCCACACATAAACACACCAGGAATTAAAGGAATTAATGGTGAAAGGAAGATTGATTACACGTAGTAATGATACAGAGTGAAATTGTAAGAATTTAATGACCTACTTACCTTTTACTACATTTTCTTGAGGTAAAGGAAAGGGGATACTTTGGTTTGCTATGTAAAACTATAGTCTAGCTAGAGTGAACGAGCGAAATACAAGAAATGGTTAACTTAGCAAGCTAATCACAAGTCTTTATTCATTGCCAATAATATAGCCTATCTCTATAGTAGGCATATTCTAAAACAATATAAATCCCCATAGAATGTTGTTGTCACTGAAAACTAAAGTCATAGGGTCCCTGTTAATGCTATTGTACCGTTGTATCCTTTAATTAATTGAGCAGATGAGATGGATATTGAAAGATATTTCAGCAGAGAGAAAGAGAAGCAGGAGATTGGCAGAGCAGTTGATTCTGAGGGAGCTGGTGTGATTGAGGTCAGATTGTTTTGTAACAATAAGAATTTGTTGGCAGGCCTAGGCACTATGCATAGCCTAAACTAAATTATTTCATTATATTTATTATATATGCTAGCTATATTCTAACCAATTTAACTTTCTGCATTCATTGGCTGTGATAAATTAAATAAATATGTAGATGTTGCCTAAATGTAGGCTAGGCTAAAGATACACAGATACACATACAGATGTGAAAATAAAATGAAAGCAATCCTACATACAGTATATACAGTAATCATTACTCCAAATCTTTTATTCCTTCCGACATCAGGTTATTACATTTAGACAGTAGCCACTTTAAATAGGATCCGAATGAATATCTTACATGATAAAGTATGCAGTAATGCCTATTTTTTTCTTTTCTTGTACTGCTATTTGTCATATTTGTTTAACTTACCAACTTATTAGCTGTCTGGCCTTTGTCTGGCGTTTTTGGACATTTTGGATGTTGTTTCATGTGACCAATTTGCATTTCGAAGTCATGAAATTAGCATCAGGGTTTTGTTTTATCTTAAAGGATAAGACAGAAGGAACAGAGTAGAAATGGAAGAAGAGGATATGTCTGTCACTTTTGACTTGTTAACATATTGGTTTCTTGACTGGTGGTTGGCATAGCTCTAATACAGTAACGAAAGATGTGAGTGCAAAGATTTTGCAAACGCAAGTTACAAATACCCTGGGGGCTAAGCCCCCCCTGTCTTTCAATCCTAGCGACGTCCCTGCACTCTGGATTGGTCTTGACTTGGTCTCCATACACTCTGGTCTTGAGGATAACTTGGTCTCGGTTTAGGTGGTCTTGACTACAATACTGGAGACATCAAAAGATTTTAGAAACCAGTTAAAGTCAACTGGACTGTCTTGGCATGCTGTCTTTTATCAGAGCAGAGAACAAACAGAGAACAATATGCTGTGCTCTTTTCTCGTTTGAGTTTACCTGAAGAGATGAGTTGGCTTTTCTATTAAGCTTCTGTTTTTTTTCATTGATTAATTTACCATAGAATGAGATGGGATCTTTCCAATTTACTATTCTGACTGTTGCTACTTCACACAGGATTACTTTGTGCTACTTTGCTTGATTGATTGTTGCTGAGATAAATCAAAACGCAGGATCACAGAGTCATGTTGAATAAAACTGTTCAGAAAAGAGACAGATAAGATGGAATCTGAATTGGAAGAACGCAGTAGTCGGGGCATCGGAAAACTCAGCAATATGTATAACATCTATTTGTTTTGAATACTGACTGTTGCCTCAGAAAAACATCTCGGGCCCAATATAAAGTCAGACTACTAGTGTGTCCTGCACTCTTTAAGTGTTCAGTACCTATGTAGTCTGGATAAACGGAAGTACATTTCCAGGATAATGCCTGACTTTGCCCCTTGCCTTCCGCTCTCTTTGTGTTGTCGTTCTTAAAATCGCTTTGCCACGGTAAACGACAACAAATTTCGAGAAACCAAGCTACATGCTGAAAATGGCAAGTTTCAACATACAGAGAGCGGAAGGTGAGGTGAGGAGAAATGCAACCCGTTTTTATTCCCAACGAGTCAAATACTGGGGCTTGGTGGGTGGCTCTCAGCATCAGATAACGACGCAAAAATCACCCTTTAGCGTATGCATGTAACGCACCGGGCATAGCAGCAGCTCAACTGCGGCACTGTAAGATGACGTAGTATTAAGAGCGACAACAGTAATGAGTAGTATGAAAGACCGAAAATCCACATAAGGGGTGGTGGGTCAAACAACACAACAAACTGTCCCGTTCTTGTGCCACGTGTCAGTTAAAGGTCCTGGCCCAGAGCGCCAAAAAGTGACGCCAGTAATCCCAACCAGGCGCATCTAAAAATAACGGCAAAGGGCTAGATTCTAAAGGAGACTTTTTGCGTCAGTAACAAATGCCAAAGGCACCTGACCAAGGTCACTTGGTTAATCCAGACTAATAGGGATTAGTCTATATCCACGATGTTCCACTTCCGGGATTGCTCCGATGCCGCCGGAAATTCCGCCACATCCTGCTTTCTTTGTGTTGTTGTTTTAAACTCCAATTGATTTATTAGGACTATGGTTAACTTCTCCTCAGATCTCTGCAGGGTAAATCCAGACAGCTAGCTAGACTGTCCAATCTGAGTTTTCTCTTAAACAACCTTTGAACGTACACATGTTCCACCAAAATAAGTTCCTTCCCAAGGCTATTTTGCAGCGGCACTGTGGCTCCATCCAACACTTAGGAACGCCTAAGACGATTGTAGTTGGTTTAAAGGAAATGCCAATAAACCAGAGCAAGTTTTTCTACCATCCCGGAATGCTGTGTGGACTAGCCACTCCTCCATTCCTTCGCAGCGCCGTGGAGGAAGGTCTGGCAATGTGAGACAAAATGGGGATTGACTCCCTTTTGGAGCCAGCCTCAAGTGGCCATTTGAGGAGCTGCGGTATATGGCACTTCCACATTGGCTTCTTTTTTTTCAGCACTGGAGCTTGCCACTTTGACACACAGCTGGAATATACAGACCATTGCAGCTGCACAACACGTCATATTTCCAAATTGACGTCAATTTAAAATAACAGCTCCGAAGCACGGATGTGTCATTTTGTTAAGACTCCTGTCTCCTCGTCTCTTCCTCACCTCCTCCCCTCGCATCTCAGGTGGGAGTGACTAAGATGGAAGCGAGGAAAGGAAGCGAGGCTGTACCAACTGAGAAATGAGAAGAAGGGAATGAGTGGCAGGACAGGGGACACGGCAGGATAGGGAAAAGACAGAGAAACACACTGACTACGTTTACATGCAGCCAATAACCCGTTCAAAACCGGAATATTAGCAATAACCCGGTCGCGCACGGCCATGTTAACACCGGCAAAAACCCGAATATGCTCATATTCCGTTTTTTAAAAACCCGAATATGCTACCTGGGTTACCCCTTTTCTAACCCGAAATTTTGGTCATGTAAACACGTATCGGCATATCCCCATCAATAGGAACATTGATTTGTGTTCTGCGCATGTTTTATTCGCAAGGAATCTTGGTCTTTTGAGTAGAGGAACTTCTTGTATGCGCCAGAAAACATAGTTATAATAATAATTATATACTATAATAATATAGTTATATATATGTCAATGCAGAAAACCTGCGCGCCGTCTACCGGAAGTAAACAAGAAGTAGAGGTAAACATGGCAAGACGCAGCACAGCACCACACTTTTGGAGCGAGGAGGAAACCAATTTCTTTATTAGTGTGGTGAAAAAAATGAATATAATGTCTTTTGTTGACGGCAGAAAGTACCGAGATAGTGAGATTTATAAGAAGGTGACCGAAAAGTTATTGCATCTTAAGGTTGTCCGTAGGCTACGTCCAGAAACTAACCGTGCGTCGCCGTTTATGTCGGGATATTGCCAATTGATTACAAATTCCATGTAGGAGTAACTCTCTCTGCTCACGCATGTAAACGGGTTATTCCGAATGTTTCAGAAACCCGAATAGTGACCTTAACCCGACCATAACCCGAAAATTGACAGCTTGTAAACGTAGTCACTGAGGCACGGCCGTGGCAAGTTATTATTATTAGTATCTCCATACCTCCAGTGTTCAGCACCATCGTTTCTCTGAACTGAGAGAAACAAATTCATCCCACTGACCAAATAATAACATCTTATCCCACTCCACCCACACATGTATGTACACACTGTATTCAGACTCTGCTACTGACACGTAATGTTAGTAAATAATATGAAATGTAGAAGTGTTACTGTAGATAGTAATGATGATGATGATTGCATGCTCATCATTCCAAACACATATATGGACACAGCCGGGGGCATTGCCGCAGAGAACATATACACTCGCACACTCTCACACACAAATGCACAGGTCTGCCCCTGGGATTATTTTTAATTAAACCACAATAACGAGTGAGCCTGTCTTTTTCTCTGTCCCCCACCTTTCCTGCTCCACCACGGCCGAGATCTCTTCCCTCCATCCTCCTCCCAACCATCCCATCCACCTAATCTCCCTCACACAAGAGAACACACACACACACACAAACTGTTATTGTTAATTATCAGCCTTACTTTTACACTGCACTATATAATTACACTGTCAATTTGCAACGCTAAGATTAACTGCCGTGGCAGTATTACCGAGCATTTCTTTTGCTTAAAATTCTGCAAGAACAACAATGGCTGTGCCGAGCGAAAGGCCCAAACTTTATTTACTCTTAAATTATTATTCATTGGATTTACAATGGGGTGTGTGCAGAGCATGGAGTAAGTGCCAGTGCGTGTCCTAATAGTATTGTGTTATACAACGCTGTATTGTTAGCAGATCACTAAAGCCTCCCATCTCCTGCTCTGTCTCATTTAGCCAGACACAATGGAGCCTGGACAATGATGATGTGGAGTACTATTCACATCAGTGTGTGTGTGTGTGTGTGTGTGTGTGTGTGTGTGTGTGGGGGCGGGGGCAGCACTTGAATCGATACGAGTGGACAAGCGTATGTGTTCCAGGACAAGGACACGCACATGTACACACATGCAATTTTCCAGAAGAACATTCAAGCTGCGTCCTTGCAAAACAGGGCAAGTGAGTATATGAGTGCACATGCAGACACACCAACAGAAAGACGGGTGTACCTTTGTTGAAGTGGTACTTGTGCCTTGGGAGCGTTCCCTATGATAGGGACATGAAAGAGTTTAACCCAGAGTAACCCCGGTGTTTATACCCTGCTCCTGAGATGGTGAGATGAGAGGAGCAGACAGGAGGATAGATCAGTTGAAGAGCCTTCCTCCAGCACTAAGGTAATCTAGTAAGAGTTGAACTGAACAAAGAAAACACATTGGCAAAATGTGTGTCACTTGTAGCAAAATATAAATGAAACAATTATAAAGGGTAAATGTTGCAGATCATAAGTTCTTGGGCATACAGTTCATGTGGTAATAAAACAGCAATCCTCTCTTTTTCAGCTGACCAGTTAGAATACATCTGAGAGAGCAGCGGTGGTTGAGTGAGCTGAATAGTGAATGCAGAGAGGGAGTGGTGTTAGCAAGAACAAAGCAGTGAATCAGAAGAATAAAACGTTATTTTCTGATTGTTTTACGACGGTTACGTTCTAAATAGTATTGCGTTGCCAGAACTATCTCCACAGGGCTGTGGTCTGGCTAGACCATACTTACATTCCAGGATTGGAGAAAAACACGCTCTGGGTTGTTTGCATTCCTTTAAACCAATCACAATCGTCCTGGGAGGCGCTAAACTCTGGACTCAGCGATCCTGGCTCTGCAAAATAGTCTCGGGAAAGAACTTGTTTTGTTGGCGCTATGTTCCGGACGCAGTGAGGGTGCATGGTTTTGCATGGTGGAAATGTTCCACCGGAAATTCCACCGATGTCCCTCTTTTTAGGCCGGCAGCCCCTCACCTTCCGCTTTCTGTGTGTTGGCATTCTAAACTCCGATGGACTTATGAGGACTATAGTTAACTAGTCCTCAGATCTCCGCAGGGTAAATCGAGCCAGCTAGCTAAACTATCTGTCCAATCTGAGTTTTCTGTTGCACGACTGAAACAACTTTTGAACGTACACGTTCCACCAAAACAATTTCCTTCCTGAGGCAATTTTGCAGAGGCACCATCATTGTGTCTGGGACTTAGCGCCGCCCAAGATGATTGTGATGGCAAAAACCAGAACACGTTTTTCTCCCATCACGAAAGCTGTGTGGACTAGCCAGACCCTCCCCCACAGCACTGTGGAGGAAGGTCTGGCAATGCAAGACTACTGTTCACACAACACATTATTGTGAGTTGGATACATGGTTAAACCTCCTTTGCTCTTACCAGTGTATTGTCGTGTGTACTCCGTCCACAGCAATCCCACCAATCGGTTTCAAAACATCCCAGTTAGAGAGAAAATGCCAAAAACATATTCTTTGTAAATCTTTAAAATCATTCCGTGAAAGAACCAAGCAGGCCTGCCTTGTTGCACGATTAAAATTTTCTTCAAAACTTGCCATCTTCAGTATGTAGCTTGCTAGCTCAAAGGTGGTTGTTTTCTGAAGCTGAGTTTGGCAACACACAGAGAGCGGAAGGTGAGGGACATCCGGCACTCAATTATCCTGGAAATGTACTTCTGTTGATCCAGACAAAGTTACAATTAAGTAAGCAAAGGTCACACAATTTGTACAGAAAAAAATCTAGGCATGCAGATCAGACAGTACGATATTTCCAATTTCACTTGTTGATAACTTACTGTATGTACAGGGCCCGAGTAATAATGAACAACATACAGAGATATTTTTTTCTCAGAAAAAGGGCAATGTATTCAATAGATACATACAGTCAAATAGTTCAACCAGAGTGGGTCAGGAGTAAAGTGGGACAAAGTTAGAGCAGAGTAATAGCCTCGTGGGAAAACATGGCTCAGAAAAGCTGTGATCTCTATACCTATCGCTGCGGCTGGCTGCAGGTTAGAAGATGTCTATCTTGTAATTGCTCTCATATCTATCTGCTCCACCTGAGCTGCATTCATCTTTGTTATTAGCCTCTAGTATCGCACACAGAGTAGTAATGAGACTGATACCAGAGTAACCTCACAACTATATAGGTATTACATCAGGGTCTGTGTGTTCCTTTGTGTAGGCATAAGTCATTGTGCAGTGGTTTGCTCATGGCATTTGAGTAAAAACTATTTTTTAGAATAGAATACTTTAAAATGTTTCACTAAAATGTAGTGCTTATCAGTACATGTATAACCTTTAATCTGTAAAAGTTGGATTAGTATGAGTCCTTAAAACTGCTCTCACTGACATTTTGGTATGTATTTTTATGTCCTAATGTGTGAGCGAGTACAAGGTTGGGATGTGTTTGTGACATAGCTGTTCTGAGCGATGTTTATTAGTGGCTTATTAAAAAACAATTATATATATATATATATATATATATATATATATATATATATATATACACAAATTCACCAGGCCCTTTATCTGCCATATGGTAAAAAGTTCTGCTTTCAAATGTTTACTTAAAGCAAAAAGAGAGGCATTATTAGCACAATGAACTTCAAGTTGGAGATTTCAACTTTAATATAATGCTGGATAGTTTGAAAAAATAAACAATGCATATATTTTCATCGTGATATTTTGTGAGTAGAGTCTGAATCTGCAACATTCTCTGTCAGGTAAATGTAGTGGTACAATGTAAATCTCCACCAGATTACTCGCTTCAGAAGGGTTGAAAATTGGCAACTTTCCCCCTTTAGCACCACTGCAACCATAAACAACACTTGCTTGTCCGCGTCATCCTCCACAGCTCCAGCCTCTCATTAAAAATCGTCACATCTGGTTGCAAAAAACAAGATGGAAATGCCCGTATCACCAAACTTGAGGCTTCAAAACGGCAGTCCACAAACCAATGGGTGATGCTATGTCCACTATTTTTACAGTCTATGATCTGGATGGTTGACCTGGCCTAAAATGCAGCAGACTTTAAGCCTATAGGGGGATGATAAGCCAAACCCATTTCCATGTGGTCGTTTTATTTAGTGTGACCCATGCTGACACTCCCATTACTCAGAGGACTGCTGTCTGCTGGCCCTGTGTCAGTTCCTCAGGATAGCTGCAGCCTAGAAAGTGCTGTTCAGCTGGGGGGAGAGGGAAAAGAGAGAAGGGGAGGATGGTGAATAACTTGGGGTAATTCACCATCAGTACTAATGCACTGATTGCCAAGGCATGCCACCCACTAACGATTTGCATAAATAGATATTCTGTAATTATGCTGAAACCTTGTGCATGGAGGATCGAAGCAATTTCTGAAAATATCCTCCTGTCAGACTCTTAAGTAGAAACTTCAGCATCCTTCGGAGAAAAGCTGCTCTGCTTAAAAACATAACTATACCGCCACTTTCCTTTTTGCTGTCTTGATGGGCCATTTAAGGACCATACTAATGTTTTAGCCCAAAAAAAAACAAATTCCACTGCCAGTTCCATGGTATCAGAATTTTGGATAGTTGTCATGGAAACATTAATTGGTCATGTGACAAGGGCTGGGAAAGTTGGCAGAACAGGCAGCCAAGTGACAGTACTCTGATCCAATGGAAATTACAATTGTCAGCAATCATATTTCAGGGAGGGCCGGTGTCACCCCATGTTTGGCTTCTAGCCCCGCCCCTGTTGATGATTTCAAGTGTAAAGTGTGAAGCTCCAACATCCGAGACTTTAGAGTCGGGTCAAACAGCAACATTTAAAATGCAAGAAACCACTTCCTTGCTTGCACAAAACTTGAGTTTTTGAGGTGTTTTAAGGTGGATTTTTTTTTACTTTATGCTAAGCTAGGCTAATCATCTTTGCTCCAGCTCCATACTTAACCTCTTAAGCACAAGCGCCCCTGGTATCGGGGTGATGTAACTCAGAGCAAACACGATACATGGGCATGCTAAACACGTAGCAACATATTCATGTAGCATATCTGCTTAATGGGACGAAACTTGGCTAAAAGCCCATGATAACCATTTTTATCTACACAAAATACAAATCCAACACCAAGCAACTAAATGAGCACATAGGAAAAACAGAAGCGTGGTGCACATGAGCCTTATGTCACACTAGTGATTTCTTTTCTTTGTTCTTCCATCCGAACAAACAATATGCCATATGAAAGGGGAAACTCACTGATTCCTACGGTATATGTCTTACCACTCTACAGCAAAAAACCGAGATAGCAGCCAAAGAAGAGCAAAAAAAGTAACCTCACTTTATACAGCCATAACCATGAATTATGTCTTACCTTTGGTGTTTTGTAATGAAAATTTGTGTTCGAAGGCATATTGACGCTGCTGTTATTACAATATTATATTTATATTATATATTTGTGTCCCTTTGAAACTGTTCCTGACAATCTACTGGTATTCTCAGTACGGGGAGGAGGTTTCTAACATAAAGTAAATAGGAGGAATCTATTGGCCTACAGTGTACATATAAGCCTCGTTGTGGTTGGCCACTGGTGTTGTTGACATTGATCTTGAGACGGTCTCTCAATTCTATTGGCTCTGACGATTCAATAGAGGTGTCAATCATCCAATTTGGCCAATGGATTCTTGAGATATCTGCCTCTGTTGTTAACGGTTTCTGACTTTCATCTCAACTGCATTACACAAAATACACAGAGATAGACAGACATAGACAGGACAAAGAAGATGTTCACAACTGCAGAGGTAGTGGATATGCTATTTGACAAGAGCAGGGCAACTGTTTTTCCAATTGACTCTTCATTGGAAGACGATGACCTTCGCCAGCCAGACCGAGAGGAACTGGATAACAGTTGTGATTCGGATTATGAAATTCCATCTCCAGTAAGGTATTTAATCTCTGTTTTGTTATCGATTACTTATTAATTTAGTGTGAAATTGTCGGTCTATCATATTATCCTGCAATGACTTTAGTGAAACTAAATCCACAATGAAACTAAACGTGGGCGGGAATCCAGCGGTGTTATGTCGAAGTCTGTTTCCAAATAGTTTTCCCGCCTGTTAAAATGTGTAGCACCCCGCTCCATGGGGCAAATTAGGGATATGGTTTGCCTCAAGTTTAATATGGGGAACGCATATCGACGGGGGAACACCTGTACCGGCCGTCGCCATCTTGGCAGTGCCTGACGTCGGCTAATCCAAAAATGGGCAAAGAGGTGGAGAGATAACTTTAGCCCTGAATAAAATATATGTCACGTACATCTTTTTACAAAACACATGTAGTTTAGAAACAATGTTTTATTAAATTCAACTAAAATATTGTTACTTGTATGTTTGTTACATTTTAAAAGCAGGATAATTAAATATATTTTTTTCCCATTTTGGTTCCATAGTAATAATAATGATGAGTATGAGCCACCTATGGCAACTGCCTCAGCATCTGCACCACCCCCTCAGTCACAGCCAGGGCTCTCCACTGGACGTGCATCTGCACAATCACTGAACCTGCCCCCTCAGCCAGGGCCATCGACACCTAGCCACACCACTCAGTAACAGCCAGGGCACTCCAATCGACGTGCATCTGCACCATCACTGACCCTGACCCCTCACCCAGGGTTGTCGACACCTAGCTACACCACTCAGCCACAGCCAGGGTGCTCCAAGTGTCATGCATCAGCCACAATCTTCCTCATCAGACTCTGAGTCTCCTGAAAAAACTCAACCAAAAAGAAAAGGAAAAGCCGTACACACATTGGCACAGCCTAAGCATGGTCGAGGTGGGTCAGTGACTTCAAGAGTGATGGAGGAAGAGATAGGGTGGCACAACAGAGAGTAGAAGGATCAAAGACCAGATCTACTCAGATTTATGCCAGCCAGTGTCCCTGGCCCAACATTTGACACCACTTCATGGAAGCCACTGAACCTTTTCCAGCTCTTTTTTAGCACTTCTGTTATGGGCTGAAATATGTGCCACCAGAAACTGAATTTGAATCATTTATATTTGAATTTGAATTGCTAAACTTGAATAATTGCATTGAAAAACTGAATTTGAATCACACAATTTGAAATTGTATTGTTTAATTTGAATCATTGCATTGAAAAACTGAATCTGAATAGTATAATTTGAAATTGAATTCATTCGTTTGTAACTGAATTCCAATAAAATTTGATCTTCACTGAAAATTCAACTCTCTATATATCCTCACATTCAGTTCTCACTATTCAGATTCAGATCATGAAATTCAATTTCAAGTTACTGAGACAGACATCCGGGTACTTGGAGGATGAAGGAAGAGCAATCGAGCGCAGATCGATAGGTAGAGTTCAGTAGAGTGGCGCAGGATTAGCACTAAAGATGCCAAACGGTTTATGGATGTTGGAACGAAAGAAATGACAAAAAACAAACAGCAAGGGATAAACGTTCACAGGTGAGAACGTGTTTTATGATATATATGGCGCCTTGGACCTGCAATCTGAGCTCCGGCGGCAGCGGGAGGTGGTGAGTTCCGTGGCCCGGCCGCAGCGTCTCTTTCCCCGGGCAGGAACACCGCCTCGTCTCGCTGCTGCGCCGGTCCCCGCTGATCCAGATCGGACCGGCCAAAGACAGAGTGGTGATCGGCAGGATCTTCCACGTAGTCCAGGACGACCTATATGTAGATTTCGGCTACACTTTTAAATCACAAACAAAACTAACTTTAATATGTATATAAACGCTCTAAGGAAAGAGACAAACGATCAGATATTAGAGTTGATTAAAAATAGACTCGTTTTAATGTGGAAACATCTTGTATAAACTCAGGGGACTGGCTCTTACATCACATTGTATTGCAGGCTTGCTGATGTACAAAGTAAACCAATGCAATTCAAATGTTTAAATTAATTAACATGTATTAAAATATGGATAGTCAAACTACTTTGCATGCAGTAGGCTAGGCTAAGGTAAGTAGCGATAGTTCATTTTAAGTTTACTTAAGTGGAAGAATGTGACTAATAAACCTAGGCCTACTAACACCAGGCATTACATTTTCAACATTGTGAACAGGTAGATTATATTATCTATGAGTCTCTGGGTCAAGGCGAGGCGCTGCTCCAAAACGTTTGTGCGGCGAGAAGGAGTCCTGTGTATCTGCGCCACTGAACTCTACCTATCGATTCTGCCGATTGCTCTTCCTTCATCCTCCAAGTACCCGGATGTCTGTCTCAGTAACTTGAAATTGAATTTCATGATCTGAATCTGAATAGTGAGAACTGAATGTGAGGATATATAGAGAGTTGAATTTTCAGTGAAGATCAAATTTTATTGGAATTCAGTTACAAACGAATGAATTCAATTTCAAATTATACTATTCAGATTCAGTTTTTCAATGCAATGATTCAAATTAAACAATACAATTTCAAATTATGTGATTCAAATTCAGTTTTTCAATGCAATTATTTAAGTTTAGCAATTCAAATTCAAATATAAATGATTCAAATTCAGTTTCTGGTGGCACATATTTCAGCCCATATTCTGTATATTCTGTATAATTGAAAACACCAATGGCAACGCTGCCAGGAGAATACATGCTGGAAATAAGTTTATTTGGAGAGCGCTGACGATTTTTATGTTTTCACGGCCATTTAAATTTTCTCGGGCCTTGTAAATGTGCACAGAGCGGACTACTGGAGAAAGCAATGGCCATAGAACTTTACCTTCCCCAGTGAAAGAATTGCACGGGATTGCTTTAAAGCTATCTTGGGGTCGCTGCACCTGAGCAATCCAAAAGATGACGAGGACAACGAGCGCAAGAGAAACATTGCAGAATATGACAGGCTTTTCAAAATCAAGCTGTACACCAAGATAGTGACCACCTGCAAAGCACATTGGCAGCCATATCAAAACCTCTCCATAGATGAAAGGATGGTGGCATGCAAGGCCAGCATTAGTATGAAGCAGTATATGAAGGACAAGCCCACAAAGTGGGGATACAAACTGTTTGTTCTCGCAGATGCCTTAACTGCATACACATGTATGTGTACACAGGGAAGAGTTTGTTCACCACAGGTCAGGGTCTGAGCTACTCCTCAGTGATGGACCTTCTACCATTCCCTCTGCTCGGTGGAGGTTACATTATTCATTACAGCGAGGTGGTCTTTCTGCTGGGCCTTAGGCCTGTTGCACCTCCAATGGTGCCTGTGGTGGACTGTGCATGGCAGGGGCGTCCTCTTGCCTGAGGCAGGCCTAAACCTGACCGCATACCGGTTTTGCTGCAGGGTCTTCAGCTGGGGACCACCGCTCATTGATGTTTCGCCCCTTAACCCAGAACATCTCCTGGTGGCGGGGCAGTGAACAGGGACGTCTCCCTGACACCCCCTGCAGCAAAACCTACTTGGATATTACTCCCCAAGCCTTGTCTCGTCGATCAGCCACAGCCAGTGTCTTGCTTTCTCAGCTACCTCAGAGAGCTCTTTGGTGGATTTCCTCAGTGTGGCTCCACGTAGTCCCAGGTCCTTGAGCAGGCATGATGTTGATCTGCCCACAAAGCCTCTGGCTCCCACCTCCACCGGGTACAGCCTCACATTCCACCCACTTTCTCTGCACTCCACGACCAGGTCTGCATAATTCTTTTTCTCGTAGGCAGCTTCCAGTCCCTCCTACCATGGCACTGTCAGCTCGATCAGTATTGCTGACTTCAGAGCTGCAGACCACAGCACCATGTCTGGTCTTAAGTTGGTGCTGCATATCTCCTGTGGGAACTGGAGCTGCCTACCCAGGTCTACTTCCATCTTCCACACTGCCCCTTGTGTTAATAGCTTGGTGGGTTGTCTCTTGCTGGAATGCATTGCGGGTTCCCCCTACCTGAGGAAGTGGATCCTGCATCGGCTCTCTGGTTGTTTGCCTCCTGCCAGCTTTTCTCCAGCACCTCTGCCAGCTTCCTCACCACTTGGTCGTGCCGCCATCTGAGACAACCCTGTGTCAGTGCTGTTTTGCAGCCCGACAGAACATGCTGGAGTGAGGCATTGATGGTCCCGCAGAGGTCACAGGATTGCTCTGTTCCAAGCCATTGGTGGAGGTTTTGAGGGCTCTGGAGGGTGACGTATGTTGCCCTAATGAGGAAACTGAGCCGAGTCTGGCAGTTTCCAGAACTCTGCCCAGCTGATTGCTCGGCTTGCGACACCCTCCCAAGTTGTCCACCGCTCCTGCTGCCCCTGTGCCATAGACCTCACTCTGAGCTCCTCCTGCTCAATCCTGGTGACCTCTGCAACGACAAGGTCCTATCTTCTTGCCTTGGACTATAGGATGGGTGGGTCGCATATCCGAAGCCTGCCCTGTCTGGACCATGCCCACGACTTGTTGATGTTGCAGTCTTCCCATCACCTTCTGCACCTCCTCCTTGGCCCTCCATTTCCTTCCAGTCTCAACTCTGGCGTTGAGTGGCATCAGCCACTGCCCTGTCGGAGGAGTACCTTAACTCCATCACCAGCCTTGTCTTCTCCTGCCTGTAGCAGAGAGCAGGCACTGTGTACTGACGACTCTGACATGCTGACGTGTACGTTAAGCATATTGTCACTTCCGGTGTTCCCGTGTTACAAACGCTAGTTTGCTGCTCCAGCAAAAACTTACTCAACTCTGCTTTATTGTTTAAATTAGCGGCTACTTGCCTGGATTGCATTTGAATTACAATTGTTCTACTCAAACACTTATACTTCGCTTCCCTTACAGCAACTGCCTAGCTGATCTTACAGTTGTTAAAACGCTGTTAGCTACT
Organism: Perca fluviatilis; assembly: GCF_010015445.1. Lineage (NCBI taxonomy): Eukaryota > Metazoa > Chordata > Actinopteri > Perciformes > Percidae > Perca > Perca fluviatilis. The sequence continues at coordinate 31,057,223 of NC_053130.1, read as the reverse complement.
TTAGCTTAGCCATTAGCAATGGCTAATTCCTCTCCCTCTCCTGCTCTCTCTTGCTCTGTGTGTCAAATGTTTAGCTATTCCTCTGCCTCCTTTAGTGATAACGATACATGTAATAAATGCAATATATGCGCTCCTCTGGAGGCAAGGCTTAGTGAGTTTGAGGCACGGCTCCGCATCATGGAATCAGAATCATATGCTTCCGTAGCTAGCCAGCACCACGTAGCTGAAGCGGGCCAACATACTGTAGCTTCTGTAGCTTCTGCTAGCTGTCCCCCGGTAGACCCCGAGCAGCCGGGCAAGTGGGTGACTGTCCGAGGGAAGCGTAGCGTTAGATCTAAACCAGGGAGTGCACATGATGACGGTCGCTCTAAACCGGAACATCTTCGCCTCTCTAACAGTTTCTTCCTACTCAGTGAAACACCTGCTTAGAAGCCAATTCTGGTTATTGGAAGCTCTATACTGCGACATGTGAAGCTGCCGGCCCCAGCGGCTGCGGTCATATGTGTCCCCGGGGCTAGAGCGGGCGATATAGAATCCCATCTAAAGCTGCTGGCTAAAAAGAACCGTAAATACAGTAAGATCATACTTCACGTAGGTGGTAATGGTCGTAAATCGGAGATTACTAAAATTAATGTTGAGTCACTTTGTGCATAGGCAAAGACAACGTCGGACTCAGTAGTTTTCTCTGGACCCTTGCCAAACCTGACCAGTGATGAAATGTACAGCCGTACATCATCCTTCCACCGCTGGTTGTCAGGGTGGTGCCCAGCTAATGATGTGGGCTATGTGAATAACTGGAGGGCGTTCTGGGGAAAGCCTGGTCTGATTAGGAGAGACGGCATTCATCCCACCTGGGATGGAGCCGCTCTCATATCAAAAAATCTGACCGAGTCTATTATCGGTCATAAACCATGACAACCCAAGTTTGATATTAGTAATCAGAGGTGCAGTGCAATGCGCCCCTCTGTGTTTCCGTTGGAGCAGTCGCCCACTCATAGTCTAATAAGCACGGTGTCTGTCCCCCGGCTCAGATCGGTTAAATCAAAGGTAAACAAAAGATGTGCTATACTTAACAACCTAATTGGAATTAAAACGACTGCAACGATAGAACAAAATAGGAAAATTAGATGTGGACTATTAAATATTAGATCTCTGTCTTCTAAAGCAGTATTGGTAAACGATTTGATATCAGATAATAAAATTGATTTATTTTGTCTTACTGAAACCTGGCTGGGCCATGAAGAATATGTCAGTCTAAATGAAGCCACTCCTCCCAGTCATATTAATACTCAAATTCCTAGAGGCTCAGGCCGAGGAGGGGGAGTTAAGCCTGTTAATTAATCCTAAACCTAAAATAAATTATAACTCGTTTGAGAGTCTTGTTCTTAATCTTCAACATCCAAAATGGAAAACATTACAGCCAATTATATTCGTTGTTATTTACAGGGCTACAGGTCCATATTCTGAATTTTTATCTGAATTCTCAGAGATTTTATCATGTTTAGTCCTTAAATCAGACAAAGTACTTATTGTAGGTGATTTTAATATCCATGTGGACGTTGACAATGATAGCCTTAGTACTGCTTTCAACTCATTATTAGATTCAATCGGTTTCAGTCAGAGTGTGCACAAGGCGACGCACCGTTTTAACCACACCCTCGACCTTGTGCTGGCTTATGGTATTGAAATTGAGGATTTAATAATATTTCCGCAGAATTTGGTATTATCAGATAATTCGTTAATTACTTTCGAATTCTTACTACCTGACTATACTAAATTAGATAAAAGCTTCTACACTAGATGCCTATCTGACAGTGCTATAGCTAAATTTAAGGAAGATATTCCAACAGCATTTGACTCTATGTCATGCCTTAACATAACAGAGGACCTTTATGTTAACCTCAGTCCCTCTCAAATTGATACATCTGTAGACGGTGCTACGACCTCCCTACGGACGACTTTAGACTCTGTTGCTCTCCTCAAAAAGAAGATGATGAAGCAAAGGAAACTAGCACCTTGGTATAACTCCCACACTCGCAAATTAAAACAAATCTCGCGAAACCTCGAAAGTAAATGGCGTTCCACCAAAGTGGAAGAATCTCGTTTGGATTGGCAAGAAAGTCTCAAAACCTATAGGAAGGCCCTAAGAAAGGCCAGATCAGACTATTACTCATCACTAACAGAAGAAAATAAGAACAACCCAAGGTTTCTTTTCAGCACTGTAGCCAGGCTGACAGATAGTCACAGCTCTACTGAGCCATCTATTCATCTAGCTTTGAGTAGTGATGAGCTTCTTTCATGATAAAATTATAAGAATTAGAGATAAAATCTATCACCTTTTGCCCTCAACTTCTAACGGTTCACCTTTAAACGCAGGACCGCTAGAAAGAACGACTATTCCCGACATATACTTAGACTGCTTTTATCCTATAGACCTTCAACAATTAATGTTAAAGATATCCTCAGCTAAGCCATCTACCTGTCTCTTAGACCCCATCCCAACGAGACTACTCAAAGAAGCATTACCCGTGGTTAACACTTCATTACTAGATATGATCAATATGTCCTTATTAACAGGTTATGTACCGCAGTCATTTAAAATAGCTGTGATAAAACCTCTTCTGAAAAAACCCACTCTCGATCCTGAGGTCTTAGCAAACTATAGACCTATATCTACCCTTCCCTTTCTATCCAAGATCCTGAAGAAGGTAGTTGCTAATAAGTTATGTGATTTTCTACATAGCAATAGTTTATTTGATGACTTTCAATCAGGATTTAGAAAGAATCATAGCACAGAGATGGCACTGGTGAAAATCACTAACGATCTTCTAACTGCTTCAGACAAAGGACTTGTCTCCATTCTTGTTTTACTAGATCTTAGTGCTGCATTTGACACTATTGACCATACAATCCTGTTACAGAGATTGGAACATTTAGTTGGCATTAAAGGAATCGCTCTAAGCTGATTTTAAGTCCTATTTCTCAATAATTTATTAGGAAACACTCAATTAACTTTCACTGCTATGCGGATGACACCCAATTATACTTGTCAATCAAACCAGACAAAACCAGTCAGCTAGCTAAACTTCAAGCGTGCATTAAAGATATAAAATCCTGGATGACCTATAATTTTCTGATGTTAAACTCTAACAAAACTGAAGTTATTGTGCTGGGCCCTAAACACCTCCGAACCTCATTATCTAAAGACATAGCTACTCTGGATGGTATTGCCCTGGCCTCCAGCACTACTGTCAGAAATCTAGGGGTTATTTTTGATCAGGATATATCCTTTAACGCCCATCTAAAACAAACCTCAAGAACAGCCTTTTTTCATCTTCGTAACATTGCCAAAATTAGGAATATCCTGTCTCGATGCTGAAAAACTAGTCCATGCATTCGTTACTTCCAGGCTTGACTATTGTAATTCCCTACTGTCAGGTCGCTCAAATAAGTCCCTTAAGACTCTCCAGCTGATCCAGAATGCTGCAGCGTGTGTTGTCACAAGAACTAAGAAAAGAGATCATATTTCTCCTGTATTAGCTTCTCTGCATTGGCTTCCTGTAAAATCCAGGATTGAATTTAAAATCCTTCTCCTGACCTACAAAGCTCTAAATGGTCAAGCACCATCATATCTAGAAGAGCTCCTAATACCTTATTGTCCCACTAGAGCACTACGCTCCCAGAATGCAGAGTTACTTGTGGTACCTAGAGTCTCTAAAAGTAGAATGGGAGCCAGAGCCTTCAGTTATCAGGCTCCTCTCCTATGGAACCAGCTCCCAATCTGGGTTCGGGGGGCAGAAACTGTCACCGCATTTAAGAATGAACTTAAAACTCTCCTATTTGATAAAGCTTATAGTTAGGGAGTGAGGAGTTGCAGCGTCCGCCTAACCAGGCCCACATGCTTCTCTTCATAGTCGTTAGATTAATAATATAACAAAAGTAGAGGGAGGCAGGCCAGCACAGCCCGATCCGGCAGGGGAGAGTTTCAAGCCCAAACAGGCCACCTCTCCTTATGACCTGTCTCTCTTAGTTACGCTGTTATAGTTCTAGACTGCTGGGGGACTTCCTTCCTTTGACACACTGAGCTGCTCTCTCCTCTCCCTTTCTATTACCATTTGTGTGCATCCCATCCCAGAAATGCTTGTTATTAATCCTAGCTTCCCCGGAGTCCTTATGTTTTTTTCACCCGGCGTATTTCCTTGGAGAACGTTGGAACCAAGATCCTGGTTGCAGCTGTCGCCGTGGTCCTGCTGCACTCCCTGCTAAGCTCTGCGGTGCCCTGCAATGTCATGCTGCGTCCTGCTGAACCCTGCTACGTCCATCCATGCTCTGCTGGGCCACGCTACATCCTGTAACGCCCTGCAGCGCACTGATATGACATGAACTACTATGACTAGCATTTGAAGTCACTGTTCCATTATTAATGTGACTATTACTGCCACTGTTCATCGCATCCCCAACCGGCACCGTCAGACACCGCCTACCAAGAGCCGGGGTCTGTCCGAGGTTTCTTCCCAAGAGGGAGTTTTTCCTCACCACTGTCGCACTGCTTGCTCTTGAGGGACTTATTGTAATTGTTGGGGCTTTGTAAATTATAGAGTGTGGTCTAGACCTACTCTATCTGTAAAGTGTCTCGAGATAACTCGTGTTATGATTTGATACTAAAAATAAAATTGAATTGAATTGAATTGAATAGCACAGGGTGATGGATTTCAGGGGTAGTTGGAGTGAGTTCCATCCATACAGGCCAGCATCTGAGAAGCCGTAGGCCAAGCTATTGGCCTATACTGTTTGTAGACAACTTTTACACCAGCCCTGCCCTCTTTCAGTATTTGCTCAGCAAAAACATTGGTTATTGTGGGACGAATAGGAAAAATCTAATTGGTTTTCCACAGACTGAGCAGAACAGCTTACCCAAAAAGGCTGTGAGGGGCAATTTGCGGTGGATGAGGGAAGACAAACTTTTGTTTGTAAAGTGGATGGACACCCGTTAAGTGACTTCAGTGGACAGACTGTGAAACGGAAAGTTAAAAGCGCTGGTGTGTGGCAGACTAAGGCTGTACCATACATATGTATGCATGGGTGGTGTGGATTTGCCCGATGCGTTGATCAGCTATTACAGTGTTCACCATAAAACAATGAAATGATATAAGACTTTTTTATCATTTTGTGAACATTGCAGTGGTTTCCTTCTCCACAAGGAGCTGCACAAGAGAGGTAAATACCCCACCACGACAAAGCCAGAAGACTTTCAGGGAGCAGCTTGCTGCAGACATGTTAAGGTTTGCTGAAAGCTTAGCACCACCATCACCACCTTCCACCTGCATGCCTGATGCTTGCATGAAGGTGATGCTACCCAGTTTAGGAGGTACTGCAGGAAGTGCCAGGATGCTGGGAACCCAAGGGTGAAGACGCCCATTTACTGCAGAAAGTGCCAGGTCCCTCTGTGCCTCAACTCTAAAAAGATCTGCTTCCAGCAGTGGCACAATATAAATGTTTAGTGTATATACAAGTAATTGTTTTTTTACATAAATAAATAAAGAACTGCTTCCAGCAGTATCAGGATGTAAATGTGTATAATTTTATATACAGTTAACTGTTGTTAATTAACTAAGTTCTTACCTGTCTTTTATCAGTAGGTTTTATTGCTTTTTTATTGTAAATGATTGTCCTCAAGTAAGAGTCAAACTTAATTTCCCTTGTATGGTTTTATTTGAATGGAAAAAAATATAGATCTTTTTTTTCAAAACAAAGCCAGAACCATTATATTTAGATGAAATAAATACCTATATTTGGATATATCATTTTCGAGCAGGGGCCTGAGCCAAAAGCCTAGGGCTTAAGAGGTTAATGCATAGACAGACTGATATTCGTCTTCTGCTCTAACTTCTCTTCCAACTTCTAGCAATACAGATGAATACATTATTCCATTCAGTTTGAGCAGGTAGATTTTTGTTGTATGCTAGCTTGTCAACATTGAGCTCAGTTAACAAAATGCTGTCTGGCCTGCCCATATGAGTCAAGCCAGACCTTCCTCCACAGCGCTGTGGAGGAGATGGGAGAAAAAAGTGCTCTGGATTATTGGGATTTAAACACAATCGTCTTCACGGTGCCTCTGTAAAATAGCCTCGGGAAGGAACTTGTTTTGGTGGAACATGTTCAAAAGTTGTTTTAGTCGTGCAAAAGAAAACTCAGATTGGACAGATAGTCTAGCTAGCTGTCTGGATTTACCCTGCAGAGATCTGTGGAGCAGTTAACCATAGTCCTCATAAATCGACTGGAGTTTAGAATGACTAGACTAGATTCTACTTGACCCTTAAGATAGTGAGCAGAGTGATGCAGTGAAAATGGTGGATCAATGATTTATGCCAGTGGTTCCCAAACTTTATCTGCAGGTCCCCCGCCTTTTGTAGATACAAATATTTCCAAGAAACCCCCCCCCCCCCCCAACTCTGTAATAATGTAACCGTTTATTGATTTGAAAAGTCGTAAACATGGGAGTCTTTCCATCTCTACCAGCCATCCCATCCATACGACATGAACACAATATCAGTTCACTGTGTCATGCTTACTAAAAGAAACCAGAGCTCTGACTGGCTAAGGGTTGGTTGGGTTGGTTAGGTTTAGGGATAAGGAGTGGTATTCCGTTATGAACAAACCGGCTTCAAGATGACGCTGCAACATCGACCCCACTCACTGGCTTGATTTAATTATAAACAGAAGTATGTGTGCATGCGAGTGTGCATCTCTCTTTATCAGGGCACGGCTAACCCCGTTACAGTGACCATGGCAACCATTATCTGCTAAGTGTCATTGAGAATGTTAGCACTCTGACATTAGTGTTTAGCTCAAAGCACAACTGTGCCTAGAGCTGCTAGAGCATCTGTCGACTCTAGAGTCTAGCTGTAGATTCTGACAGTATGGTGGGGAGATTTGGAAGTTTTGAGGAGTTGATTCTCGGACTCACCTGTTGATATCACACTGTAATGCTAGATCCATGTGTTGTCCATAATCAGGCAGTGTCATGCTTTGATTATATTCCCCACAGTATTAATTGTAATTGAAGTGAACTTCAGCTACTTAAAAATACAGAGCAAAGGTGGGTGTTCAGTTAGCACTTAAGGTCTTAGAAATCATTAAATTTGACTTTACAAACCAAGTGCAAGAACCCTGAATAAGGCAGGCCTGCTTGATTCTTTTAATTGAGTCATTGTAAAGATTTACAAAGAATATGTTTACAGCATGTAGTTTCCATGTAGTTTGTTGCTGTTGACAAAGTACACACGGCGATACATGGGTAAGAGCAAATTACGTTTACCCATGTATCCAGCTAATTTAAATAGCTCACATTACTGTATTGTGTGAAAAGTTAACTTCATTTAATACTGTGTGTGGCATTTTCTTTTGCAAACGTTCCACCAAAACAAGTTCCTTCCCCAGACTATTTTGCAGAGCCACCGTCGCTGCATCCGGGGCTTAGCACTGCCCAACACGATTGTGATTGGTTTAAAGAAATAAAAACAATCCTTTTTTCTCCAATCCTGGAATGTATGTGTAGTGTAGCCAGACCTTACGCCACAGTGTTGTGGATGTAGAGCTGGCAATGCCTGAGACAACTGCTATGCAGAGTGCAGTGATCGTGTTGAGCAGCAGAAAAGAAAAAGTCTACTGACAACTTTAATATTATCTTTTCTATTACCACACTAGGATGTGAGAGAGTGCTTTATCATTGAATAATTTATCGGGACAGCGCTCTTACATTTTGGAGGATGGGATAGGATCATTTTCTTTGGTCAATACATTTGATAATATGCTTTTACTATGGCTAAAGTAAACTATTTAGTGATAAACATGCTCTGAAACTCTCAGGAGCCTCACATTAAAAGGCTCTGCCAAACAACTGAACAACAAATGTTACACACTATTTAATCATTTTTGAACTGAGGGCCAATTGCCAGCATTCGGCAGCTTTAAAAGAGATCTGACAATCATCAGTTTGATGTTTTAATAACAACTTGAGGCAGTTACAGATCCGCAGAGGCCAGAGTCTTGAATTTCAAAAGCATCTGTTAATTAAAAATGGTGAATTACTTAATGTGGCAATAACAAACCAATGCCAAACGCGGACGAACTGCAGACTATGGCAGAAGAATAGAGGCCAATACCTTATCCCCAGACAGAGAAGGAGACAAACCAGAATATTTGCCACAAAACTACTCCCCGAATCATTAGACCATTAGGAAACAGTTTCTATCTAAGGGATTCCTGTTGTTTACATGGTACTCTGAGCACTTTTTGCCTGCCAGTAAAGGTCAGCTAGAGGTGGAGGCAAAAAGATGTAAAAGAGAACCATCCTGTGTCAGACCTCTGGCTGCAGGGTCAGACAACACATCGGATGTGTGAATGACGTGTTATCCACACGTGTTGACTTTAATTTGGCTTTGTCTAACTATAACCTGGACCTGTGTGTGTGTGTGTGTGTGTGTGTGTGTGTGTGTGTGTGTGTGTGTGTGTGTGTGTGTGTGTGTGTGTGTGTGTGTGTGTCTTTCAAACGATGCCACATTCTCAAAAGATGTCACACGCAGCATGCTGTTCTACAAGCCTCTGTACAGCAGCAGGGGCGGGGCAGTGTTGCCAACTTTTGTTGTCGCTAGATTTAGCGCCTTTTCAGACCCCTTTGTAGCTTCGTTTTTAACAGGCACGCCACTCGACAACACTGCAAGCAGCAATACTGGGAACCAAGTGTTTTAAAACTGCATTTTGTGTCACATGTTGTTTGTTAAATTTACTCAATAAAGTTGTGGGAAAATAACACTGGGAACCAAGCAATCGGCCCGTTCCAAACAGGCAAACGCTCTAAACGGGCACTGCACCAGTAGAATATAAAGTGAACGCGTGGATAATTTGATTTATGGAAAATAATTCAACCCTTGTGTTGTCTTCCCGTCCACCATGGAAAAAAAGCAAACTATGATTTTCTTTTGCTTATAGTTAAGATGAGATGATGTTGAGTGGATCATAGACTGGTTTATGTCAATGTGTGGTCAGGTTTTGAAACCATTTAATTGTTTTTTTTCAAATGCTATAAAATTGAATCAAACACCCAAAAAATCAATAGAAGTAATCATTTATTTGACCTGCATTGTATGTACTGTAAGTATACAACGTAGCCTTCATCCATGCATCCAAGTTATTTTTGGGCAATTGAATTGGATGAAAGAAACCCACATTTCTGTTATAAAAAAACTTTGAGAAACGGGTCAAATTTTACCCAAGGACAACACAAGGGTTAAACATTTATCTCGCAATCTGATTCTCTTTTCAACCTTCAAACATATGGCTGGTTGTAAGACAGCTAATGTCTTCCAGAGTAATTACGTAGTGTCACATTTTCTCCCACTGTTACCAATTGTTCTAATCAGGTTGATTAAATCTGGTTGCAAGCCAGCCATTAATCTCCACCTCTGCTACAACACACTGGCATTATGAGCATTTTGACTTCCCTCTGACTTTCTCATGCTTATCTTCTCATCTATATTGCAATTATCACAGGAGAATGGCAGACCCCTGTGGTAAAGGAATTTCATATCAGCCGTATCATAGTTATTAGAAACACTAATGCGCTATCATTTGCTGCTGTGAGTATAATAGGCTCGTAATGTGTTTTTAAATCCATGCTGGCTAACCTCCTCTACCTTTCTCTGTTTTTGCTCCCACTCTTCTGCCTCGTCGTCCTCCCTCTCTCTCTCTCCTTTAGGTTTTGCGGTGAACCTCCAGGTGATCCTGGCGAACCCGCGGGCGCAGTTCAAGCGCCGCGGCTCCCAGCCGGGGATGCAAGAGTCTGACTTTCTCAAGCAGATCACAAAGGTCACCGAGTTGGAGCCCAAGGCCAACAATTGCACCCGGGTCAGTAACCAAGCACCGCTGTCACCATGGCAACAGATTGAAAAATGCCTTTGACTATGTAACCATTCGGGTCAAGGACCTGATGTGCTGCTTACAGCTTCTTGCTGAGTAGGGGTGCAACGGATCACAAAACTCACGGGTCGGGTCGGTTCACGGTTTTGAGTCACAGATCAGATACATTTTCGGATCAGCACAAAAAAGAGGGGATAATATATATTTTTAACTGCGTTATAAAACACAGCACGTTCAAGCCGGGGAGTGGAGTTCACTTTCCAGGGGGAAAAAAAAGGACTCCCCAGAAATATGTGTTCCTTGGGAGTGTTTTAATCCAAACCACAATCTTTTTCCTAAACTTAAATTAATTTTTGAAAGTGGTTCTTTTCCTCGAATGATACATTCTTCCAGAAGCTTTTTTCACCTGGGTCTAACATTGGGCGAGTTAGTTAGAGTAAGCGCGTTAGCCGCTGAATAGCTTAGCCGAGGCTAATGGACCCACGTTTGTATCTCTTAAATGACCCCACTAATAATGCCCGAAATGATACCAAAGGTCTACACTAGTATATATAGGTTATGCACTCATAAAACGATGGATTGGAAAGTTTGTAAGTACACCAGAAGTTTATGTAAATAACACTTGCCTGCTGGCTTCTGCTCTCTGCTGTTGTTGTTGCTGCTGTGAGACGAGTGCTTAGGGACATCTACAAATTACAACACCGAAAAAATATTTTTTAATTTAACTTATTTTTTAAAGTAAGTGCTGTAATATAACTAGCAGGAGACAAGTAATAATTGAGGTAAGTTTGGAGACATTACCTTATTTATCATTAAATGAATACATATTTTTGTTGTATCTCTTTTCGGTGTAGTAATTTATAGACGGCCCTAAGCACTCGTCTAACTGCAGGTAGCAGCAGCAACAGCAACAGAGAGCAGAAGAGAGCAGGCAAGTGTTCATAAACTTCTGGTGTACTTACAAACTTTCCAATCCATCGTTTTATGAGAGCATAACCTATATATACTAGTGTAGACCTTTGGTATCATTTCGGGCATTATTAGTGGGGTCATTTAAGAGATACAAACGTGGGTCCATTATCCCCGCGCTAAGCTACTCAGCGGCTAACGCTACTCTACGCTAACTCGCCCAGTGTTAGACCCAGGTGAAAAAAGCTTCTGGGGGGGTGTTTGGCTCGAGGTCATGGTGCAAAGGACCCTAGGGTAAATTACTCCGAACCATCACTTTAAATTAAACGTTTTGGTGCCTAAACTTAACTGTCGTCGACGCATAACGCTCACTTTTTGTCGCCTAATCCTAACCGTAATGTCACCCTAAACAATTTGATTTTAACATGCGGCATTCAGATGAACAGAAAATTGCATTGCCATCTTTTAACAGCAACTCTCTATAGAGATTTATCAGCCTACTTAAAGTAAAACAATTATTTCACACTAATATTAGGGTTAAACTTTGCAATTAATTAATTAGTCACATGCAACTTCTGACAAATTTTGGTTAAAGCCTCAGTATGTATCAAAGATGCTCACAAGTCTCTGAGCTAGAGTCCAAGTCAAGTCTCAAGTGTTAGAGTCTCAAATTTAGTCTGAAGTCACTGTGTTAGCAGCGAGTCTCAAGATCAAGTTCCCATCTCTGGTATAATTCACATATCTAACTATAATCGAGGAACCTGTGTGTGTGTGTGTGTGTGTGTGTGTGTGTGTGTGTGTGTGTGTGTGTGTGTGTGTGTGTGTGTGTGTGTGTGTGTGTTTGTGTGTGTGTGTGTGTGTGTGTGTGTGTGTGTGTGTGTGTGTGTGTGTGTGTGTGTGTGTGTGTGTGTGTGTGTGTGTGTGTGTGTGTGTGTGTGTGTGTGTGTGTGTGTGTGTGATTATAGACATGTGCAACCACACACACAATTACTACATCCTGCATCTATTTGAAAGACATACATCTGCCAGCACTTGAATCGATACCAGTGGACAAGCGTATGTGTTACAGGACAAATGTACACATATGCAATTTTCCAGAAGAACATTCAAGCTGCGTGAGTGTATGCGTGCACGTGTGTGTGTGTGTGTGTGTGTGTCTCAAGGTTCTTGCATTTTTCATTATTTTTTATTTTTATTTCGTTTTGACTTTGTTTTCAAATTCAGTTTAGTTTTAATTAGTTTTTAAAGTGGGTTTGCTAGTTTATTTTTTATTTTTTTTTAAATGCTTGTCTACAGGGCTAAGATTAAAAAAAGGTCAGAAAACGTATTGTAATAACTCAATATCATACAATTTTAGAAATATGTATTCACAAGTACATATGATGAGCACAAATATGTAAACAGTCTACGCCGCAGTAAGTGAAAAATGTGTAAGTGACGTGCCAGGAAAACCCTAAACAGCCAATAGACTAAAGAAGACATACATGAATAGGTGTTTTGAACTTTGTTTCGAGTAAAGTGGCAAACTTTTTGAAGTCAATCGACTCGCACAGTTGTGTAGACATCCCAGTATCAATCCACATCAAGCAGCAGTGAGCTTATTTGTCAAGATGGCCGAGGTGGTGATGGTGTGAGCACTTGCTGAAGACTCAATCTGCATCATAAATTAGTAATTCTTGGCCTTCAAGACCCAATCATCTGTTCTTTTATCCTATTCATTTCATACTGTTACTTTTTCGCTCCTTAACGGACTAATTTGTTATATCAAAGTCTCGGTTTTTTTCTCATTTTTGTTTGGCGCCCTTTGTCCCTTGCCCATGGACAAACCTGAACTGAAGTCGGATATGGTGCTACATTTCGACTCAAAAATGGACAAGATTCAAACGAGCTTAAATGCAATACATTATTCTCTTTCAACACTTGGGAGAGCAAGTTTTGGAGCTTGAACACAGAGTTGGCTCAAATGAGGATAATATGTCAGATCTGGGAAATCGCATAAAATCACTGGAGAAGGATAACTCCTACCTGAAAGACAAAGTGGAGGAAGCAGAGAACCAAAGTCGGGCCTCTAACCTGCGCTTCTTGCATGTCCCCGAACAAGCCGAAGGCCATGACATGGTGGCTTCATCAATGAGCTAATACCGCTGCTCCTTGGGAAAGAAAAGTTCCCAACTCTGTAAATCCGTCTCTAACCATTCTCCCACAGTGCGCCGACTGGAGTCAAGAGCCTCTCCAAGGCCAATTTTGGTAAAATTCCTTAATTTTCAAGATAAACTGAAGATCCTTCGACTGCACGGGAGAAAAAGGAGCTCATGTATAAGGGTGATCGAGTGCATATCTATCTGGATTTCGGTGCCAGGCTACTCCAGAAATGCCGGCTGTTTGATCCAATTAAAAAAAAGCTCAGAGATATAGAAATAAAATATTCCTTATTCCCCTGCTATATCCTGCCATGCTAAGAGTGATTACTGACGGCAAACCAGCACTGCTTCGCTGCCCTGATGAGGCTGATGAGAATTCCTCCGGAATATCCATATGAAGTCTCCATAACTCCTTGGGTGATATACGTATTGTCTCTTATTCTTCTCCGAAGATCTTTTTCATTTGTTCTGTCACAGACTATTATGACGGCACAGCATGCATTTGAATTACAGGGACTTATAAATGATTTCTGAAAAGAATATGCAGCTTGTTGTTGACTTCAGCTCATGCTGTGTGCATTTTTGTTTGCCGTAAATTAAATTGTGAAGTAAAACGTCAGGACATACTCTGTCATACAGTCACGCTGTGAATTTTGTGACGGTTTATAATTTCAAATGGTTAATTCTGTAGTATAATAGGAATTTAGGCCTAATTTAATTTAATGAGAAGGGAATGACATATTATTATTTTGTATTTGTTGTTTATTTTTTCCTCTCTCTTTTGTGGTCATAGTATTTAAATTGTTCTATATCTGATATATGCACAATTATAGTAAAGATACGTATCTCGTGGCCACGAGATAGTTATAATTAATTTTTTTGACAAAGTGGGACCAGGGGGGCTCCGTAATTTTCAGTTTGATACTACATTCACATTACCCCTTCTATATGCAGACTGCTACCTTGTATAATGTTTTTTTTTTTTGTGTATGAGTGCATGCGTGCCTGTGTGTGTGTGTGTGTGTGTGTGTGTTTGTGTGTGTCTGTATTCTACTGTTTTACTGCCATGTCTGCGCAATGAGTACTGCTAAAGGTTTATATGTTATCAATCTTAATATTAGGAGTCTTCCATCTAAGATTGATCTTTTAAGAGCTTGGCTTGTTTATAACAAACCTAGTGTGAATACAATTTCAGAGACGTAGTTGAATAGCAATATTTCAGATAAGGAGATGAAACTTGTGAAAACAATACTTACATATTAACCCACGCTTCCTCCCGCTTTTGGTGTTCCTGCATATTTACTAACCAGAAAAGCTGCTTTGTGGCGAAATTCACTACCTAACTTTCATGAAGACAAAAGTGGATACAGACGTGAGGAATCAGCAGGAAGAATGAAAGGCTGTCGGATCCTGACACTAAGCTAACATTATGTCCAACGTTATGTGTGTTTGCTTAACTTACAGACAGTTAGGCAAAAACTGACATTTGGATATTTGACTTGGTAACAAAATGCTTGCTGCGAACCTGACATTGGACATATTGTTAGCTTAGTGCATGGGCATAAATATCATCCAACAGTGGGGGTGGGGGGCATAGTCTATATCCACGACGTTCCACTTCCGAGATTGCTCCGTTGCCTACGGAAATTCCGCCGGATTTCACTCATTTAGGCCGAATATCCATTGCCTTGGGCTTTCTTTGTGTTGGCATTCTAAACTCCGGTGGATTTATGAGGACTATGGTTAACTGCTCCTCGTATTTCTGCAAGGTAAATCTCCAGCATGTTGTTTTGTTGCTGGCAGTTGCGCGCATTTCTCCGGCCTGCTTCCCCCGCCACATCGCTACCTCGATGTGTGACAGCTAGTCGAAAAAAGGGGCAGCCGAGACGCTTATAGTTAGATAAAGTTGTGGGGGTAAAATACTGGAAACCAAGCAATTGGCACGTGCGCCAAATGGGCACTGCACTAGTATTTATGAAATAAACATAGGCTACAGATAGTAGCTTTGCTCTACACCCCTGATTTCTATGCAAACTCCTTCCCTTGGTCAAAGGTCATGTCGACAGTTAAGATTTCAATTCAGCAATAAGGAAATATGTGGTTTGTGATCTCTATCAAATGAAAGTGATTTCTTTTTACGTCTCACAGCATTGACCTGCATACTGGAGGTGTGTGTGTGTGTGTGTGTGTGTGTGTGTGTGTGTGTGTGTGTGTGTGTGTGTGTGTGTGTGTGTGTGTGTGTGTGTGTGTGTGTGTGTGTGTGTGTGTGTGTGTGTGTGTGTGTGGCGCAGATATTAAACTGCAGCCATAATAATGGCTACCATCCCAGCAGTTGCTAACCATGGGTGCATCTCTCCCCACTATTGACAGCATGAGTCATGCTTTAAGTAGGTGGCATGGGCTAAACTTAGAGCTTGAATTGGATAGAAATGGTGTTATAGCGCTATCAATTCTAGTTGTGTGCTTAGACAGCTCAGATCGATGAAGCTCATCTGGAATCACCACAGCCCCTGTTGGCACTTGGTTTTATGAAGCCACTCATCCTCTTGACAACCAGCACACAGTCGCCTTAAAGGAATTTAAACATCACATCCCTATTTGTTCCAAACAAGCGCAGAGTCATTCATTTATACATGTTAGTTGTTTTTTTTTGCTTTTTTTGTTTTATAAATTGCTTTTAGTCTGTTTGAGGATAAACTAGCATAATCTGATAATCAGACTGAGATGGATTTTATTTCACATCCTCATTTAGTGTGACATCATGTTCATTAGACATTTCCTGTTTGGAAGGGGGGATTACTTTTGCCCTAACCAATCAGCAGTGTCCAACGTATCTGTCACATGACCTCACTGGACACCAGGGTTGTAGTACAGACCACCTAAACCAAGACCAAGTTATCTCCAAGACCAGAGTGTATCAAGGCCGAGACAAGACCGAGACTTTGAGGGTTTGAGACTGAGTCAAGACCAAGACCAAAGCAGTGCAAGACCGAGTCAAGTCATTTGTGTTAAACAGCCAGAGCTTCTTCTCCTGTCTCCCACATTCACTTTCTTGGGAGTGTGTGTAAAGGGGGCAGGGAGAGGGGGGTTCACGGTAGCAAATTTCAGATTACATATGAGTCAAGTTATTGGTTGCTTTTGCAAGTTTTAACACATGGGCCTAAATTAGACAATGCAGAGGCAATTTATCGAAATAAATAAATAATCCAGAGTCCTCTTCATCCTAGACCGAGACGAGACAGAGTAAAAATGCGGTTGATTCCGAGACGAAACCTTCAAAAATTGGTCTTGAGCTCAAAAGTACTCGAGTACTACAACACTGGTGGACACAAACACATTTCCCCATCAGCCGAAGAAATATGCAGCTTCAGCTAGCTGCATCAATCTCTTTCTGAACCAGTTTGTCGCCATTTTTGTGGCCATTTTATCTATTGCTACTGTCATCCACATTCGTTATCTTCAGGGCTTCAGGGACTGGTTAATGAGTATTTGGGTAACGCTTTAGATTACAGCCCGCAACGTACAGCATAATTACTCAGAAATTATGGTTTACCAATACAGTATGTACATATACGTAGGTTCTGGGGAACGAGATATAAAGTTATGGAATACTGTAGTTATTTTTTTACCTACTGGGTATCTATACTGTAGTTATTTTTACCTACTATGTACCTATACTGCAGTTATTTTTTACCTACTGTGTACCAATACTGTAGTTATTTTTTACCTACTATGTACATACTCTATTATTACATGGTGTCTAAACTACTGGGGAATAATCTGGACATTTGGGAGGAAATTATAAAGAAATTATACTGTAGTTATTTTTTACCTACTGGGTACCTATACTGTAGTTATTTTTTACCTACTGGGTACATACTCTATTATTACATGGTGTATAACCTACTGAGGAATAATCTGGATGTTTGGGAGGAAATTAGAAAGAAATTATACTGTAGTTATTTTTTACCTACTAGGTACCTCTACTGTAGTTACGTAATGGGTACCTATTCTTTCTTTATTCGCTTCAGGGTAGATGGAGTGATGAAATGACTTCTGAATCACTTAAAGGGGTGATAGAATGCAAAACAGATTTTACCTTGTCATAGGTGAAAAACGACAGTTTGGAGGGTGAATAGGACATACATAGAACCTCAAAATCCCATTGACACCTCTTTCCTCTGCAAATCTCACAATTTGAAACTGCCACTGAAAACGGGCAAATCTCAACAAGCTCCTCCTTATTTGGCTCTAGTCTCTACCTTTGTCATGCCCCAACATTTACATAGGCTACACCACTGACCTGAGGTCAGCTTAGTCTTCTGAATCTAGGTCACGCAGATCTCAGAAATGTTATACATTGTTCGTCCGCTATTTAATTACTAAATTCACTTCTGAGACTTTTTTATGCGAGAAATCAACAATGTAGAGGTCAAATATTGGCCGTTTTACGAAAATTGATGGCTAGTTGCAAATATTGTCTGACTGTGTGTCGCAGTACAGCAGGAGCTCAGCAGGATAATGTGACAGCGGCCGGTGCTGCCTCGCCACCCGGCGTGTCTTCCTTCACAGACCCCGGCTCGCTGTGAGCTAGATGGATCTCCGTCATGACCGGAAGCCCGCGGTGCTGTATACCCACGCAAAGTCACCGTTTCTGGGTTACTGGACTACCAAATGCTGAGGCCCTGACGGAGCTCCAGGGCCTGCAGCTAGCTGCGATCTTTACCCATAGGATTGAAGGGACACTAGCAGCTAAGGAAACCCCTCATTAGTGTTAGCTTTATAAGACCTTAGGGTAGCTGTTATGAAAGTGGCATGACGAAATTTAAACTGTAAATATATTATAGTTATGCCGAAAGTGTAGCTAGCTAGCTAGCCGTGATCTTTAGCTACCCCTAGGATTGAAGAGACACGAGCAGCTAACGAAACCCCTCACATTCACATAAATGCATTAAATTGAAACCGGACACACGCGTTAGTTTTCTAAGACCTTAGTATAACTGTAATATAAGTGGCGTGATGAAATTCAAACTGTAAATATACTATAGTTATGCCAGCATCCGGCCAGCTCCACGGAGCCCCGAGCCCCGGTTGTCCAGTAATCCAGAAACAGTGACTTTCTCCTGGGTATGGAGCGCAGCGGGGCTGCCGCTATCTTGTCAGACTGTATGGACCTCCTGAAGTCCGACACGTCTTACCAAATTTGCAATTAGCCATCAATTTTCGTAAAACGGCACATATTTGAGCTTTATATAGTTGATTTCTCGCCTAAAAAAGTCTCAGAAGTGAATTTAGTAACAAAACATTGCAGTGTCTGAAATATGAGTCCTGCTGTCTCGTCTCCAATGTATACATATATGGTTCCTTAAACAATCAGCGCACAGCTCATCTAAATATTCATGAGAATATCATATTTGGAAGAAAAGGTCTCGTTACAAATAGGGCCAAAACACAGGGATGCAAGGGCCCATAAAATAGCAACCGGGCAACTTTCAGTCCAATCAATGTTACATACCCTATTAGGAGACGTTAAGGAACAGTGTGAAATACCCTATATAATCATTCTATCACCCCTTTAATAAATCTGAACTTTGTATTTGTTTTAAAATTACCCTATTTCTAACAAACCGGCAAACTACATTGTTCATTTATAATTTGGTAGTTCAATTAACTATTGGGGTGCATTTGTGCGTTTTCTTCCGAACAAAAGACCAGGGACAGTGTATAGTCATAGATACTGTCGGCCTCTGAAGACTGTCTCAGGAATCGTTCGCCTCACGAGCAAACATTATTCCTTGAGGCTCATTTATGGCGTTGCAGCTCTGCCCGCCAACATCGGACAGAATTTGCCCATCCTAGAGGTCACTCACTTGTGTTTAGGGGTAATCTGAGAAATTTGAAGTTGTTACAATGCTGTAAGGCTTCTCTCCACCAGACCAAAAATTACAGCTACGCAAGGTGCTTACCTTTTTCAGTTGTGTGCACATTCTCCTTTCATCCAAGATCAAACACAAGTATGACTCACAATGAATAGATCCCCCTTTGTTACACTTATTTACATGATAACTACAGGGAATAGGGGCTGTATTCTAAAGCTGTGTTAGATCTCCCCTTGTTACGCTTACTTACATGATAACTACAGGGAGCGCGGGCTGTATTCTAAAGCAGTGTTAGATTCCCCCTTGTTACGCTTACTTACATAATAACTACAGGATAACTACCAGATAACTACAGGGTAGGCGGGCTATAATCGAAAGCAATGTTGGTTCCTACATTTCTTTCTTCTTTTAGTTTTAAAAATGACAAAACACTCTTTAAATAAATCACTTTATTTATAATCAGTGAAATAGTAATAATAAAAAAAAAACTTGTATGTAAACTGTCCACATCATGTCCTCCAGAGTAAATGGTTTCTTGTATAGTGTTGTCAAGTTGTGTCAGCTGGTAATGTAGGCTCTCAGGTCAATGGTCATCCTGATGCATCTTCCTGAGGATACTGAGACTTTCCTGATGCCGTCTCTCCTCTGATGGCTTTTAGTAATGTGAGGAGAGTGAGTATATGAGTATAGGCATAGCCCTCTAAGAGCTGTTGCTATTGGGTTTATCCATTCATGCATGCACAGTCGTGAAGATTTCTTTCACGCAGGTACTGTGTATTACAGTTGCGCGACCAGAGATCTGCTCCCAACATCAGCATTTTTCTTCAGCCAACGTTAGTGAAGCAGGTGGCCTGAATCTTAGAGGGCTATGCCTATACTCATAGAATCTGGTGTTACAATACGTAACTATCATTCTATTTTGTATAGGCTTCGCCCTCTAAAGGTTCAGACACACAAGGCCAATAATCAGCCGTTGGACGGTCTGGTGAGGTCAGTGACTCGAGTCTGTTCGGGGTTCCGTACCGTTGTCCGTCAGAGGGGCCGTCGGCCTTCATTTTGGTTTCGGTGAACTATTTTAGTAAAATATGAGATTGTATTCTGAACAAGCCGCCATGACAGTCTGTCTTTGAATTTCCAGAGAAACCAGACCCACGTGACGCGTTCATCCAATCAGCTGCCGGTTTTCCCACACTGCGCCCGCTCCGAGCACACATCCGACATACATCCGACATAGCACAACATACGACATACCACATACAACAGTGGGCACTCGCTCCCACTGTTTACGCAGTGCGGGAGTGACCAGGCTCCGCCTACGGCACTACATGTGTGCAAGGCGTCAGAGCCGTTATCTGAACTTTAGATAGCATGATAGCTTTTACCATGCCGGTAAGAGCTGGGGGAGAGCTGGCAAATTGAAGCATATAACCGTTTGTATGCTTCTCCACACAGCACAGTATCTCGGGAGGGAGCGCGCGCACATCCGTGTGTTGTCTGTTGCCATAGCAAGCGAGTGCCCAGTCATCACAGCCCATGGTAGGGCGTGACCGAGAGAGAGGGCACGCACATGCCTGTGTGTCAGCTTTTTACATAGCAGTGAGTATCGTGCCCTCCCGCCGCTGTGAAAAGCGGTAGTTCGATTCTCACAAACCGTTCACTCAGCACTCTCACCATTCTGCGTAATCAGCTGGGAGGTGGAGAAAAAATTAGTAGGCTATAAACACGCACTCTGAGTGGGTGTGTGAGCCTGTTAATTCTGACACAGTGTGGCTGTTGGGATGATTATCACAGAAGCCTGGCTGAATACACTCACTGGACGGCAGCCAACGGCTAACAGCTATCTGGCTGTACACACTCACTGGAGGGCAGCTAGCAGCTAACAGCTACTACCGCACTACTGTTTTTTTAGGGGGGAATACACTTCAAGACGTGACATGACCTGTCCTCTGGAGGACATAGCCACACCACCGCCGCTCCGTGTATTGTTATTGGGATGATTATCACAGAAGCCTGTCTGAATACACTCACCGGACGGCAGCTAGCAGCTAACGGCTAGCAGCTAGCAGGGCAAGCTAGCTACCGGCAGGATCGAGACAGGGACCAGGGTAGGTGAATTTAAACAATGTCTGAGTTGAAAACGCATCTTGTTGACACGTAAGGGCCCTATTCATGTGGCACAGATATATTAATTGCATTTTGTGTCTGCTAAGAGGCACAGAGGCACTCTAAAACTTGCCCCGACCACTGCCGTTTTAGCTCAGGGGACGCTTGTAGTACGTAGCTGCAGCTTCTCCGTGTTAGCTGCACTAATTCGGGTCGGGGTTTTTTCTATCGAAAGTACTCGCGTAGCTATAGCGATCAAGATTAACGTAAAAATTGGCCGGAATTCTCCTTTAAAAGTGCCGTTATGTTTCCAACTGTAGCTGGAGTGAGACGCGTTCCCGGCGCCCCATTACTGTCACATCGGCGAGTGGATTGGACTAGGTGGGTGCTGCCTGCCTCATGGCCGCACTGCCGGTAGGTGGAGCTGGAGCTGGGGCTTAGAGAGGTGCAGGGTGCAGGGCGCAGCCCGCGGGGCGCCACCTCCTTGAGCCAACATCTTGGTGCCGCCGTTGTGGCTGAAGCACTGCTCTCTAGAAGGTAACAGCGGACGTAAGAGAGGCCCGTGCAGGGCACAAGGGTGTGAAATAAATCTTCACGACTGCGCATGCACGAAGGGATAAACCCAATAGCAACAGTTCTTAGAGGGCGAAGCCTATACGAAATAGAACCAGTTTCAGGACTGAGCATCAGGTCACTCAGATTACCTGTAAAACTAGATTACAGTGTTTCCCACAGAGAATTGGTGGGTGGCGCAGGATGTGACGGCGCAGCTCGTGATGGCTGGGTTCAGTAAAAACTATTTTAACAAAACTTTACAGATAATTTTGAAATAAATAACTATTTACATATTAAACATATCAGGCTAAAAGATGATACAGATACAGATGGAGTATAGCCATGATGTGCTTTGTCAATTAAATGTGGTTGGTTTGTCAAATGTTATGGTTCCGCAGATAAAATACCTGATTACCCGGAGCCCAAATGGGCTATTATATGTAACTTAAAGGTGCTGTAGGTAGGATTGCGAAGATCCAGGACAACTTCCCAGTCCCTCCCCCCTTTCCGCTAAAGCCCAAAACAGTCTCCGAAGCCCCTCTCCCATGTATCCTTCTTCAAACTTGCCGGGGCCGGAAAGCGACGATACCCATTAGCAGCAGCTGTGAGTCGAAAAAGGCGGAGCAGTAAAGCCTGTATGTCCCTTACCGGCTAACGTATTTCAAGATGGCGCATCATTATGGAGCGTCTACCCCAGTTCATGCGAGCGCAAATGTAAAATTCCAAGCTAATAGGAATACTTGAAATTGATGGTGGTGGTCAATATTCATGAAAATATTGTGAAGGGCAATACAGATTTTGATGAACAACTACAAATGTTACACACTGGGGCTTTAAGGAAATATGCTAAGCTGAAATACTATCTTTTCTGACAACAATGCTAATGCCAGTATTTTCTCTTGTTAGCGGTTAGCTCCATTATTAAGATATGGAGTGGAGGAGAATGCCGCGGACAGGGGTGACAACCAGACTCTGATAAATGACATTCAGGGAGATTTTACAGCGGTTTGTTAATACATTTAATAGCACTGCAAGACCACCAGCAGCATGCGATAGCCTCTGAGCCTGAAGTGAAGCTTCAGTCTTCAGCGCGACTTCACGAGAGGGATGGGCCTGGAGACTGCTGGTCTTTGTGCGCTGTAAAAAAAAATACATTGTTGATTGGGAAGAAAATAGGTAGCCAGTAGGTAAAAAACAACTAAAGTATTGGTACCCAGTAGATAAAACATACAGTAACTACAGTATAGGTACCCAGTAGGTAAAAAATAACTACAGTATAGGTACCCAGTAGGAAAAAATAACTTCAGAATAATATATTTGTAAGATCCCAATTACCCCCTTATTATTATTATTCCATAACCTATTCCATCTTGTTCCCCAATACCTACATATAAGTATTGGTACACCCTTATTCCGGAGTAATTACCCTGTACATTGCGGGCTGTAATCTAAAGCGTTACCAGTATTTCAAATCTAATTGCCAGGTTTTATTCAGTAGCCTTAGTAAACTAAATCATTTTATCCTGCTTCTATCCCTCCATGACAGTGCAAACAGTATTCCCATTCTCTTTGGAGAAAAGATGCAACAAGCAGCGCCTTTCCCTGGAATCAACAAATGTGAAATCTCAATTTACTGTTTCACTGTATATGTGTACAGGTCACACTGCACACTGCAGGTCCCTGGTGGGTTATGGGTAAATGTTTCCTGCGGGGGAATAGGATAAAGACCCCCGGAGTTGCTGGATCATCATTTACAGCTGGCTGCTGCTGTCAGCTCTGTGTTGAAACTATCATCATCATTATCAGCCCCATTACACTAATGGAGGCGCCCTGCCGCTGATATTAATACAGGCCATTAGCGGGCTGTGACATCATCAGTCAGCGCTGCACAGACAAGAAGATGTGATATCAGCATTTATCACATCACAGTTACAAAAGCAGCGGGACGTGACATCATCACTCATAAAGCCCTGTCATGCAGTTGGAGGATGTGATGTGTTTTTTTTGTGTGAGTTTTTACAGTAAACTAGAAAATGCATTTCCTGCAGAAAATGTGTGGGAATGCTGAATAGCTAAATTGCTAAAGCTAAACTGGATTAATAGCTTAAATCCGCAAGAAGAATTTCATTAAAAAGTTGAATAACACCACTAAAGTATAAAAGATGTGGAATCTTTAAAGGTTTTTTGAAAAGTTGACGCTAAGCTGAATTGTTGGCTTTAAAAGTTCAACGATGCCAAACGATGTAGAACATTGTGAGGTCTGAATTTATTTTCTAACTGAAATTATGAAATAGTATGGAACACTATTTTGATGAAATATTGATGAAAATGCAGAAATATGAAAAAAAAAAAATTGAAATATATCAAATGGATTGCACTGCATTGCTGAAAAACTTGGAAAATTAAATATAAAATTGTCAGTTGGAAGCTGAACTGCATTACCTTAATAAGCTAAGAGCTGAAATACATTTCTAGAAAAGCTGGAAGCTAAACTATAATACTGTTAAAAGTGGAAGTTCAAATAAATTGACTAAAAAGGCTGAATGTATAAATACTTTGTATTATTATCAGACATATCCATTGCATAGAACAAACAAGCATGACCCTAAAGAGCTGAGAGGTGAATATATTGCCTGAAAAAAAGCGGGCTATATGCATGGATGAAATCAAAAATGACACTGGAGGGAGGGAAGGAGAGAGAGAGAGGGAGAGAGAGAGGTAGAAATAGAGATACATAGTAGACCCTGAATAGCTGAATGTTTCGTGAATGGTTTAAAGTTTGAATCATGTCTGTAGGTGAAAGAATGTAAAAGGAGATACATTGTAAAGCAGAACAGGATTTGAAGCTCGCTCTCATTGACTTTAATGTTAAAATAAAATGTTTAAAAGCTTAATCTTTGAAAATGTATAAATAGTAGAACAAAAGTTGAAGAAGAGCACATGTACTGAAAGAGCTGAACATTTTAATAGTTGAATGGTTTTTGTAGCTGAACGTATGCTGAAGTTACAGACGACCAAAAAACATACGGAATAATAATAATAAAGAAAGCTGCTGAATCAGCACAAATATTGTATCAAATATCAGACAAGCCAGTACATTTTGCTAAATGGGAGTTGCAATCTTAAAAGAATAGTTTGACATTTTTGGAAAAGCGCTCTTAAGTTCAATATCACTCTCATCTGTATTGTAAATATGTTGCTGGAGGAGACTGTCCTTGGAAGAACGCTCCTAGAGGTTGTTTGTTGAAGCAGCAATTACGACCTAGATTTATGTTTATAGTTACCGTAGTAGTTACGACTGGAGTAGTCTATATCAAAGAATTTCTAATAAGGAAAGAAGTTCCACTCTGTCGATACTTCCGGCTTCTGAACTGGTTGCAGTTCCACTATGGTTCCATATAGGGGGCGCTCACAGGCGAGTGCAGAATGAATGGTGGTATATGTAGCTATAGCCCTCAAAATCCACTTTTCTCAGGATATCATTTTTTGTCTAGTAATTTGAATGTTGCATTCGAAAGGGGAGGCTAAGAAAATACACACTGCTGGGTGTTAAAGTGGCTTTTTTGTTCTAAAAGGCCTTTTAAAATGTCAATGAGGTCATATGGCCAGAGATACTGCTTTACGGCAAGCACTGAGTCACTTCCTTTTTTCTCTTGAGGCATCGACAACACAGCTGACAGGTTAGGCTCTCCCTACACGTGCTAGAAAGAGGTTTGCTATTGTTTTAAAGACCACGCCGAAATAGTCACTCTGACATTCTGGTTCCACTTCGGATGCTATCTATATTCACGATGTTCCACTTCCAGGATTGCTCCATGCCGCTAGAAATTCTGCCTGATGTCCGTTACCTTCCACTTTCTCTGTGTTGGCATTCTAAACTCCGGTGGATTTATGAGGACTGTGGTTAACTGCTCCTCAGATCTCTGCAGGGTAAAACCAGACAGCCAACTAGACCTGTCCAATCTGAGTTTTCTGTTGCACGACTAAAACAACCATTGAACGTACACATGTTCCACCAAAACAAGTTCCTTCCTGAGGCTATTTTGCAGAGGCACTCCGCAGTGCAGTAGAGGAAGGTCTGGTAATGCGAGACTATGGCTGTTTTCAAAATCACCTACTACATACTGCAGACGACTGGAGTATGTAGTATGCAGCGCCTAGTGCATATTGCATTCATCTGTAGTATGCAGTATGAAACAGGTAAATCGTTTTATTCTGCAGTATGCTAGGCCAGGTTGTGCCTTTAGAACAAGCTCTTAAAGCACTGGGCAAAAAAATAGAACTCACATCACTATTGCAAATGAAAATATAAGTTATTGAGCTTTGCTTTGTTTGTTTACGTTAGAAGATGCTGAAAATTTAAGAAACTGAAACTTAATTTCTTACATCTTTATTTATGTGAAATAACAAATAAAACAAACCCTAATTATGAACCAAAATATTAAATCTAATGTATATACGTGTTATAATTAATTTACAAGACGTAAGAAAGAAGGTATCTCTCTGCCCTGTCAGATGCTGCTCTCCCTCGCATCTGTCTGCTCCGTGGCCGGTGTGTGAGTGACAGCCCGGTCAGCGAGCTTGTTAACGTAACACTCTTTGGAGCTTTATAACTTCGAAAAACCACAGGTTCCAGTTAATCTTATAATGGATATGTGTGTTGTGTTATTTAAACAAACGATCAGGGAAATAAACGGCTCTTGTCCACGAGTCTCCTGAGAGAGCTCCTGCCAGCTCACAGCGGGGTCTGTGAAGTTGGACAGGCCGACCGGTAAGCCAGCGACCCCGGCAGGCACTCGCCGGCTGTCATGTCAGACTGTAGAGCTTCTGAACTCTGACAACGTCGCACCAAATTTTCATTTTCATAAAACGGCCCAATTTGTAGTTACTTTACAAATTAAGATTGTTGCACACAAAACACATGTAATTTATAAAATGCAATTTTTTATTATGAATTAAACTACCCAACAATATACAGTACTGGCCTACCAGTCCAGCTGAAATAATTAGACTATTAAACACAGAACTGTTTGGATCGTTTCCAGTTTGTAAAGTGTGAGGATTTTCTCCGGGAAAACACAACCTCGTTGCATTGTGGTATAAGGGAGTAAAATTTAGGGCACATTGTACAGTATGTACACTCAAATTAGCTGTGCATTGTGGGTATTATTTATAGTGGACTATATAGTGAATGAAATTAACCGCTGAGAATTTGAACACCACTACAAAATGGCGAACACACTAGGGCACTATTTCTGTGATAGGGAACAGTTTCGAACACAGCTCCTGACTGCAGGCTCGATCCACTTTGAGGAAGGGATCTGGGATCAGATCACCTTGACAATGGAGGGCAGAAATGGTCATGTGATGGCCGGGTCACTATCTGCAGACGACTGACTGCAGCTGTAATGTACTGAGAGCAGGAGAGTAATGGCAACAGACAGTAGTGACAGGACAAGAGGAGGGGGGGGAGGGGCAGGAACAGATGGAGACAGATGATAGCACAGGAGGAAGAGGAGATAGAAAGTGAGGAGGAGAAGGGGGAGAGTTGAAGCCTGTGTAGAGGAAAAGGGATAGGTAGATGAACTGACTGAATGTGGAGTTAAAAAAGACAAACATAATAGCACAGAGGAAAGAAAAGGGACAAAGGGACGTCTGCTGCCATGGACTGAAACACTATACTGGTGTCTATTTCATTTGTAAGGGCTCTCAGGTTTTTGCTAAACTTAATTTTTATTTTATTAATGTGGCTTAATGCATCTCTGACCATCACTAGATCTGGTTTGGGTGATCTGATCCTGAAAGTATCGTGAGTGCATTTACAAATTGGTTTGATGCATTTTTTTCCTCTCTGTACAACTTGGTTTTTAAGAAAGTTTATTCTTTGTCTCAAGTCCCTAAAGTGCAGAAAAAATGGAAATGCATGTGTCAAATCCAAAATGATTTCCCACTTTTCTTCTCAGATGGTTTAGTGTCATGGTTATCTATTCAGCACCACATGCTACTTTTCTGATAAGGCAACAGGGCTCGCTGTAGATCAGAGAGACAATGTTTATAACTTATTTCAAAAAAATTTAATATTTTATTTTCCCCTAAGTTTGAATGGTAGTTTGACTAAAAAAGGGCATTCCTTTTCATATTGCAAACTGAGCTCACCAAGTTTATTGCTGAGATCTCGGGCATCTCTAGAAAGACAAGGCCAGAAACACAAAAAATGCCAAACTCATTCCGAGGAGAACTTCCGTTGTGTAATCTGGATGCAGCGTTTCTTTTGTTGCATTTGTTTTTGGAGTTTGTGTGCTTTTCTTTTTGCATCGTTTCTGTATTTGCAGCGCATTTGTGTATTTGGTTGTGTTGTGTGTATTTGCAGCACATTTGTTTTCAAATTTATGAAGATGTTTTCTTAATTTTCTTGTGTTTTGTCTGTTTGCGTGTGTTTCATTAAGTTGCAGCATGTTCCCCTGTCAGCCACCGTATGGTAGTAAAGTGAAATCATGTGAACACTGTCAACAACCAATGGGTACACACCCTCCAGCACCAAACAGGAAGCAGCAAATGGCTAGAGCCAGTGTTGTTTATGGTTGCTATGGCGTCACGCTAAGCTAAAAGGAAAGTTTCCATTTTCCAACACTTCTAAAGCGTGTCATCCAGTGGGATTTTTACCAGCGGATAAACGTGGACCTCTGGGTACTGCATGTACAGCAGAACAGAAAATCTGCAAACTTTCCCTTAAGTTACCAGCTTACTAGTTAGCTAGCTTGGTTTAATTTTGCAAAACAAATCTAGTTGTAGTCTTGCAATGTGTGCACCTGCAAGATCCCCGTATCATGGCAGTCTATGACGTTAGATGTGAGATGGTGTCAGACTTCAGTCTTTTCAAAGTCTGTTCAGATTCTTGTAGTGTATGCTAGGCATAACTCATTCAACTTGACCTACCGTAACTAGTTGTGTGAACACAGTTTTCCTGTGCAGTGGGGGATGATTACCAACACCTTCAATTGCACTCACTTCTACTTCCAAATCAAGCAGTTTAGGGTAATCCTCCTAGATCCCAGCAAAGACTTTGGTAAGCGCAAGAGCTAGACCAAAAAAGACCAGTGATTTTAGCTTATTGCAGATATATTGTTATCGGAATGTAGGTCGTCCAATGAGTTTTTAAAAATTTAATTAAAATGGGCCAATTTATCGTTATCAGCTTTTTTAAGGTCTTAACAATGAATTTAATTCAGTCTGATTACAAGGCTAGAATATATTGTATCTATACGTTTTCATAACCACAGCTGGCCAAATAAGACCCAAGCTGCAATAAACTGAAATTTAAGTGCAGTCATCAAAGATGTATCTTATTTTAAGGAACCCAATCGTCCTTCCACTGCTTCTCCACATATTCCTCCTCCTGATGGGGAGAAACAGGCCTGTCCTCTCTGGATGCTATTAAGGCAAAAATACTCTAACCTGGTAAAGCCTTTTGTCTTCATGTTGCCTTGGGGAGGAAGAGAACGACAGAGCAGGAAGGAGGACAGAGAGGTACAAACAAGAGCAAAGCCATAAGAGAAAAAGTGGAGGTGATGAATAAGAAAGCGGAGAGCAGACTCTAAAAAAATCAAACATTTTCAAATTCACAATTTTAGGTCTTAAAAAGTCTTAAATTTGCTGAAGTATTCTAGGTCTGTTCTAGGTCTTAATTAGTTTTAAACAGGTCTTAATTTCCCTACGTCTATGTAACCCCAGAGTGATAGAGAAATAGCGACACTCCCATTGGACTCCGTTGTACGCTTTTTGCTGCCTACTTCCGGGGTATGCAGCCTCGCTTAGTTCCAAAAATCCATTCTACGGCGTTGGACATCATTAATTCAATCATTGCTGGCCATCGAGTAACTTCTGAGGTAAGTTGATTAAATAGCTACCTCTTTTGAATTGTCAACTGTTTATATTTTATCAGAGGCCCTTTATGATGCATATACTGATCTTTATTTGTATGTGCACAGCGTAATTATCTATATATTTATCTTGGTAGACGACCGATTGCCTGCTGTGAAGGTATCGCTACACCAACAATTATGAAGTTCAGTAGTGAATCTCTGACAACTTTTATTTAGTTAGTTATGGATGTTGGATTACTAGGATCATTAAGGTTGATTAAGGACAGGTTTTATTTAGGTTTATTTAGGTTTTATCTACTGAACCTGACTGTGTTAGCTAGTCAGCTGAGTACTGTGTGTCTGATGCTAGTAGAAATAAGGTTGCATTTGTTTAATTATACCCTGACAGGGCTGCGGAAAGACTCAGACTGATGATCAGTCACCTTGATCAGTCACCTGCCACGATTGTATCCTTGTGTTCTGCTTGTTTATGTTGGATCATCGGGGATGCAAAGAGCGGAACAGGCTAAGACGTTATCCGACTGCTGCACACCTAACGGCGGACAGCTCTGGTGGGATAGACCGGGGTCCCGCGGTGTACTGCAGGCCTCTGGGAAAATGACTCCTGCATTACAGGAGTCATTTAATGCTAACTATTATTGTCTAGTTCAAGGTCATCTTGAAAGGGCTGTTGGATTACATGTATTAATACAAATCATTCCACACAAAAAATATCATATGCCATAATGAGCTCTGAAATGTTTATTACACAGACGGCAATGTGACTAATTTCTTCCCCAATTTCATTTAAACACTAATTTGGTCTCTGTTAAACATTTGTATGAAGTTCTGGTTAACTAAATTGTTCCTCTTTCTTAGCGCCAAATTAATTCTTTTTTGTCTCCTTTCCCCACCATATTCCTCTCTTCTTAACACTATACACAATATTCATCCCTGTTCCTTCACTTTGTTCTTGTTTTTCCAGTTAGATACACACACACACACACACACACACACACACACACTTGTTGTCTCACTCATTGTTTAATAAAAAAAATACTTAATAAGCGTAATGAGTTGTTATTCTTTAATATATTTGATACTTTGTGTATGGCTTAGTCTTAAAATGATCATGGTTGTGTGGTCAACTCATGCCTCATCAGAAGAAGCGGGATGGACATTAAATGCTGAATGGACTGTTGCTACTCTGCTACTCTGCTTTCTCAATCTCTCTCTGACCACGGGTAAGTCAATCGGAATTACAAGCAAAATCAAGGAAACCCAATAGTCCAGTTGCGCAAAAAAAGAACATCTTGAATCGCCTTTGATTTCAAAACGGAGATGTAGTAAGGTAACAGTTAAGGTTAAGCCACTAAAGCCAGTAGCCTAGTGCTACCCTTGCTAACACGAATATGAAGCTTTCCCTCCAAAACTTAAAAACGTATCTAAGTAATACTTATACATAGCTTTCAGTTGTCACCCTACTACTCCATATGTAAAACTGACATTTACAAATATGCAATAACAGTCAAACAAGTACTTGGGTATGTGTTTTCATATCGCTGCTGTCAGTCCCATTGAAGAACATGACAGCGCGGCATGTTTTGGAACTATACAGGCTTACGTGAACCACGCGACCACCCCGCTAGCGAGATCAACGAGTGTTTTACCTCTTCTCTCTCTATGGCTCTGTGTAACCCTACCTCTAATGCTCATTCTAATGCTTAGAATGTTGGTGTGTTTTTTTTTATTCCTTGGTGTTGTAGTTCTTTCTTTTGCTAGTCCAAATATAATTTGCTCTATTATGACAACAAATGAGACCAACATGCAACTTATATTGCAGCCAATCAGATTTCATATTATTGGCGCAAATCTCTTTCAGATGGTACCATAGGCTATGGGGAAGTGCAAGTTTAGCTTGGCTTGAAAAAAAATGAATTTAGGGCTTGGTTTAAGTCAGTTACAAACATCGTATTTAAAGCCCACTGCTTTTATGCAAGAAAGCAATTAATTTTGCGATTCTGCATTTCCTTTTCTTTTTTTGATGTTGTGATATAGGTCTTACATTTAATTCATAATGGTCTTTAAAAGTCTTAAATTTGACTTGGTGAAACCAGAAACCCTGAAACTAGGAGAAGTAGAAAGAGAGGTGTGGGTCCGGGGGAACAAGGACGGTACTCTGACTGCATGATTAGAGCGTTTGTGTGCACACGCACACATGCACATACTCACACCTTCTGTACTATTTTCCTCACAGTGATGCGGTGAAGTAGCTGCTACATTAGCCTCGTTAGATATGCAAAACGGGCCAATTAGCAGCACACAGTATGCAGGAAGTGACATGTTCCACCTGAAGAAGCCCAGAAACAGCAGCAATAAATCATGCCCCTGTGAGTCTGTGTGTTGCTTTGGACACAGAAATGTCACACACGTAAATTATAGTCTCATTAGCCATTGGCTAAAAATATTTGAAACAAAAAACATTTTTAGTCCAAATAACCTCACTTGAATCTCTGAGGAATGAAATGTGTTCCTCTCCCCAGAAACAAATATCGATCTTTGCATCCACTGCAGTGTTTTCACACCACTATATTGCTGTGAAATTGTCTGTAAACCCGAAGACAAACAGCTGCGTTGAAGTGCATGCTACTTTTGATATGATCCATTTCAGGAGGTGTCAGACTTGTTTCCTGTGTATGGAAACCCTCCCTGGCACACTGGTGAGCTTCACATTCAACAGCAGGAGGATACAATGCAATCTGCATTACAAAGAATACAGCAGTGTCTTTCATTTGACAGATATTTCATCAGAGCATCACCAAGGAATGAAGCCTTTACTTCAAATAGTCTTTCCAACCAGAGAAATACCACTACCCTGTAGCTTTTAAATTGGCCTTTTATTAATACCAGACAGTAATCAGTAGAAGTCATCTCTGATGTAATTAAGCAATATTAAATGAGACAGTGATGCTTACGGCCCTGACCGCATCAGTGTTGGGCCAATGTTAACCCTTTGAACTCTGCAATAGAATTGGTCCGAAAGTGGCTACATTGGTCTGTTTGCTTATTGTGATGCCATTTCTTGGAGAATCTTCAAATGCTTCATACCCTTAAAATTAGTACAACCTAAACCACGTGTCAAACTCAAGGCCCGCGGGCCAAATCCGGCCCCTCGCAGATTATAATCTGGCCCGCATATCAATATAGGTTCACAATACATTTTGGCCCACCTAGTTTTTTTCTGACGTTTTTGTAACTTTTTCCGTTTTTGGACGCTTCTTTTCTCTGACAGCTGAGGAACGTTCTCCTGACTTCTTCAGGACTTTATGTCGACCAAACTGTGAGTGAAAAGACCATATGACACATGCAATAGGCTAATACAGTCAAATATATTTGACTTTTTCGATTAAATAAAATCCTATCAATAAACTAAACATGTCTGGCCCTTGGTGTGATTCTTATTTTCCAGTGTGGCCCTCTGGGAAGTGGAGTTTGACACCCCTGACCTAAACTAAAAGGCTATCTTAGTCGATAAACCATAGTATTTAATAAAAATAATAAAATTGTGTCATAAATAAAATGAAAAAATCTTCTTCTTGTTTTCGTCAAATTTTAGTGAATAAAATCACAAAACATATTCATCCAAACTACTTCTAAATGTAGAAACATGAACAAAATATTCCTAAACACACCATAAGTTTTTGAATTATGTAACATTTTTAGTTTTTGATATATGTTTCTCATGCTGATTTTTATGAGCAGAGTTTATAGGCGTTTTGATAGTTTAATCTGCAATAGCAATGGTCCACCAGCTGTTTTACACTGGAAGTCATGTAACGTGATGACGTCATCGCGAGCGTACAACGCGATGACGCGAAAGGCAGACGCCTTAGCTGCAGAAGAATGAATGTTCTAGCTATTATGGTTTTTATTTTAGATCAATTCAAACAGGATAGTGCAAACAATGATCTCCCGCGGTCCTCTAGCGGCCGTCCGCGGGGTCTCTGGTTCTCTAGGGTTTAAAGCACACCCACTACTGTAAAGTGTGTTTTACAGTAACCACAGCCCAGCTGGCGCGCGCATATGTGACGTCATGAGATCGCTGTGACTATTTATACCTGCGCTGGTGGTCGCAACACTAGTTGCAGTCTTCTCCTGAACAGCGGTGGCACTAATGAGCAAAGGCTACTGACTTTGCTCTTTCTATGGACTAGAAGAAGAAGAAAAAGGTAAACAACGGCAGAACTGGCAGCAGCCGTCAATGCTTCGATTTGATTTGATGACCTACTTCGTCGGATTGAGCCTTTCATTCACCATAAAAGAGCTCATCTTAACCCAGTAAGTTTACAAGAGAGACTTGCAGTCACTGTGAGAGTCCTGGCATCCGGTTGTCGGCGAACTCGTTCAGGCCTCCTGTTTCCGCTTTGTCGCGCGCCGCTGAAAAAAAAAAGGGGTGAGGCTATTTGCACCCCTGGTACAATTAGCAGTGTATGCTATTTGCACCCCTGGTACAATTAGCAGTATGCTATTTGTACCCTGGTGCAATTAGAAGTGTATGCTATTTGCACCCCTGGTACAATTAGAAGTGTATGCTATTTGCACCCCTGGTACAATTAGCAGTGTATGCTATTTGCACCCCTGGTACAATTAGCAGTATGCTATTTGTACCCTGGTGCAATTAGAAGTGTATGCTATTTGCACCCCTGGTACAAATATCAATGTATGCTATTTGCACCCCTGTGCATTTACAGTACCTTGGCATATATTTACACACAGTTATCCATACTACTCATGTATTACACCTTTTTGGAATATTATCGCCCTGACATTCTTACCCTAACCATAACCATCCCACTCCTCTTGCCTAAACCTAACCAACCCAACCAGAGCAGGCATATTCATGAGTCTTCCCCTACCACCCTGCAAAAAAAAAAGATACGCGTTTGCGGGTCCTGACTTGCGCAATTGCATGCAAATTATCCAATCCAAATTTTAAAAAATAAGATCACCACACAGGGGAATCAAACTCCAAACTCCCATACCAAAGGCAAGCGCACTAACCACTCACCTAGCAGTTCTTTCAGGAAGTTAGACAACGTTTTACCACTTGGTTTCTTCAAGCCTCGGTTGCTAGGTAACCATACTGTACACAAAAAAATAGGTACTAACTAACAAACTAACGGTTGTATGCTTTCACTGAAGACAGAAAGCGCAACTGTAGTATCCATTTTCCGCTAGGAATTCAATTGTTATAAACTTTAGAGACAAAACTTCCCTAATATGCCAGTTTCTGCGGTCATGGAAGATGAACGTCCGCCATGATTCCGGTGCACGCGAGCAACGTTTTTTTGTTGTTACGTCACAGGGTGTAAATAGCTCAGCTGTGTGGCCGAGGCTATTCGTACCGGGGGTGCAAATAGACACTCCGAAAAAAAAGAGCCGTGCGCGACCTCGGCTCGCGCGCCATAAATCGGACGCGCCGGCCAGATATTACGTAATTTTGACGTCACGATGTTGCACGCCACCTTGGATGCATCTAGTATATAACACGTTTAATAGTGCAATATAAACATACAAAGGTCACCAGCAAAATCAGATATATAACTATAGTAATATTGTTGGGCAATTTGCTCACATACTGTACCTACACCTCAGAATAGGTTGGTTTCCAATGACCAAAACAACAATTGTTCTATTTACTGCCACATGGTGGACGTTTTAAACACGTGACTGTCACTGCATGAAAAGTGGCATTTTCGTCAGTATGCGGCACTGTAGATTGTCGTGGAACTTCAGGTTTACGGCTGCACACGGCAATTTACAGGCAACACCGAA
Organism: Perca fluviatilis; assembly: GCF_010015445.1. Lineage (NCBI taxonomy): Eukaryota > Metazoa > Chordata > Actinopteri > Perciformes > Percidae > Perca > Perca fluviatilis. The sequence continues at coordinate 31,022,021 of NC_053130.1, read as the reverse complement.
AACTGCCGAAAATTGTCGGAAATTGACGTGGGCCTTGCTTGGCAGTTGTCCCCCCATGACCCCCCCTCCCTCTAATTCTAGGGGAGGCTTTCACATGTAAATGAAAATGCTGTGAGCTATACAAATGCAAATCAGGGTAGCAGAGGGAGTTTTACCCCAGGTGACATTTTTCTAAAAGGTATTAACTTAATTTTAAGAGAATCTCTTAAAATAGATCAGACTCAGTATAGCCTAATTGTAGACTCTTTAGTAGATTTATTTGATGAAAGTATGCTAGATTAATTACTGTGTATGTCATTAGTAATGACTAATTAGATGTAAAAAAAAGATACACAAAATAATTTATTTCAACAATTAGTTTTAATCAGGCTTTGCCACAAAAGGTAAAATGTGCAATCCATGATTCATTCACAGTCTCAACCACTGAGCATAGTGACATGACTACAGTCTTTGGTCTTGCTCATCCAACATTGTCTGGTGGAATGGAGACAGAGGCTCCACTGTACAGTTTTCTAAGAGAAGTCTTTCTGCTGACACCAAAACACTGGGCTTCACATAAAGCATATCAGCTTTGTCATTGCATGACAAGGTCCCAACCATTTCTCTTCTTAAAATACTGGCAAATTCAGCACCATATTCACATCTCCATGACATATGAAGCGGTTGGCTCTGCTGAAATGGCCTCATAATCTAGACATCAATTGTGCTATGGTTATTAAGCTTTCCCAGTAATCCATTAAATCTCACTGTAATTCACCTCCACACCAGTGTGTGCGCTGTTCGCGCCCTGCTGGTTAATCTGCTCCACGGTCTCTCTCTATCACTCTGCCCCGCCCCCTACCCCCGCCCTCACTGCTTCCATTTGAAAAAAATCGGCGGGACATGGGAGATGAGTCTGAGAGTTGGAGCAAAAACTTCCGAAATATGGGAATATTTCAGGCCAACTGGTAAAAGAGTTGTCGGTACACTCTGTCAAACTTCACTTGGAAACACACAGGAGTTGTTCAAGACGTTTGGAGCGGTTTTTTTCTCTCCTCCATATCACCTCCGGGGCTCCAAAGATGCGCTCATAGAAAGAAAAAGTCAACGTAAGTATATGATTATTAATGAAACGGCGAGATAGTCTGTACTGTTTATTAACTCTTGATCGTACAATGACTGTGTTTGGATGTTAAACAGGCTACTTAGACTTAGCAGTAATGTTTTAAACCCCACCAAGTTTAAACGCGAGCAGCACAGAGCTGTGTCTGCTTTCAGCGCCATTCATTACAGAGCTGAGCTGGTGATGTTGTTTTATAAAAGTATATTTTTTTTTATCTCGTAATTTACAGGAAGCAGTCCGCCGTCTTCACAACTCTGAGATAAACTGTAGCAGGCGCTACGAACCGGAGCAAGGGTAAGATTTAAAGAATATGCTTTCATTGAATGAATTTCATTAATTCTTCTGTATAAAGGACATAGATACGTTAATAGATACCGATCTTAACCATTGTTGTTTTTTTTTACAGACTAACCTCGCCTCATAACGAGGCTGTGACCTATATTTGCTCGGAGCTGTCTGCAAGTCCAGATTTACATCCCATCCATCCATCCATCCATCCATCCATCCATCTTCGTCCGCTTATCCGGTGTCGGGTCGCGGGGGGAGCAGCTCCAGCAGGGGACCCCAAACTTCCCTTTCCCGAGCAACATTAACCAGCTCCGACTGGGGGATCCCGAGGCGTTCCCAGGCCAGGTTGGAGATATAATCCCTCCACCTAGTCCTGGGTCTTCCCCGAGGCCTCCTCCCAGCTGGACGTGCCTGGAACACCTCCCTAGGGAGGCGCCCAGGGGCATCCTCACCAGATGCCCGAACCACCTCAACTGGCTCCTTTCGACGCAAAGGCGCAGCATGGCTCTACTCCGAGCCTCCTCACGGATGACTGAGCTTCTACCCTATCTCTAAGGGAGACGCCAGCCACCCTCCTGAGGAAACCCATTTCGGCCGCTTGCACCCTGGATCTCGTTCTTTCGGTCATGACCCAGCCTTCATGACCATAGGTGAGGGTAGGAACCAAAACTGACCGGTAGATCGAGAGCTTTGCCTTCTGGCTCAGCTCGGCTACAACGGTGCGATAGATGGAATGTAATACCGCACCGCACGCGTTCTACTCCGGACCAATCTCCGGCTCCATTGTCCCCTCACTCGCGAACAAAACCCCAAGGTACTTGAACTCCTTCACTTGGGGTAAGGGACTCATTCCCTACCTGGAGAAGGCATTCCATCGGTTTTCCTGCTGAGAACCATGGCCTCCGATTTAGAGGTGCTGATCCTCATCCCAACGCTCCCCCCACACGGCTGCGAACCGATCCAGTGAGTGCTGAAGGTCGCAGGCCGATGCTCATCAGGACCACATCATCTGCAAAAAGCAGCGATGAGATCCCCAGCCCACCGAACCGAACCCCTCCCCACCCCTTCGCCACTACGCACATCCTGTCCATAAATATTACAAACAGGATTGGTGACAAAGGCAGCCCTGGCGGAGGCCAACCCTCACCTGAAACGAGTCCGACTTACTGCCGGGAACCTGGACACAGCTCTCACTTTGGTCGTACAGAGATTGGATGGCCCTGAGTAGAGACCCCCTCACCCCATACCCTCGCAGCACCTCCCACAGAATCTCCCGGGGACCCGGTCATACGCCTTCTCCAAATCCACAAAACACATGTAGACCGGTTGGGCATACTCCCAGGCCCCTCCAGGATCCTTGCGAGAGTGAAGAGCTGGTCCGTTGTTCCACGACCAGGACGGAATCCGCATTGTTCCTCCTCAACCTGAGGTTCGCACTATCGGCGAACCCTCCTTTCCAGCACCTTGGAGTAGACTTTACCAGGGAGGCGAGAAATGTGATACCCCTGTAATTGGCACACACCCTCTGGTCCCCCTTTTTTAAAAAGGGTAACCACCACCCCAGTCTGCCACCTTTGGCACTGTTCCAGACTTCCACGCAATGTTGAAGAGACGTGTCAACCAGGACAGCCCCCTCCACACCCAGAGCCTTGAGCATTTCTGGACGGATCTCATCAATCCCCGGGCTTTGCCACTGTGGAGTTGTTTGACTACATCAGTGACTTCCGCCCGGAAAACGACGACAATCCCCCTCGTCATCCTCCAGCTCTGCCTCTAACATAGAGGGCGATTAGTCGGATTCAGGAGTTCCTCAAAATGCTTCCCCCCCGCCCTATTACCTCCTCAGTTGAGGTCAACAGTGTCCCATCCTTACTGTACACAGCTTGGATGGTTCCCGCCCCTCCTGAGGTGGCGAACAGTTTTCCAGAAGCACTTTGGTGCCGACCGAAAGTCCTTCTCCATGTCTTCTCCAAACTTCTCCCACACCCGCTGCTTTGCCTCTTTCACCGGCAGAGGCTGCAGCCCTTCGGGCCCTTCGGTACCCTGCAACTGCCTCCGGAGTCCTCTGGGATAACATATCCCGGAAAGACTCCTTCTTCAGTCGGACGGCTTCCCTGACCACCGGTGTCCACCACGGTGCTCGGTGGGCTACCGCCCTTGAGGCACCTAAGACCCTAAGACCACAGCTCCTCGCGCAGCTTCAGCAATGGAAACTTTGAACATTGTCCACTCTGGTTCAATGCCCCCAGCCTCCACAGGGATGCACGAAACGCCGCCCCGGAGGTGCGAAGTTGAAAGTCCGTTGGACAGGGGCCTCCTCCAGACGTTCCCAATTTACCCCGCACTACGTTTGGGCTTACCAGGTCTGTCCAGAGTCTTCCCCACCCCTGACCCAACTCACCACCAGATGGTGATCGGTTGACAGCTCTGCCCCTCTCTTCACCCGGAAGTGTTCAAAACATACGGCCTCAGATCAGATGAAACGATTATAAAATCGATCATTGACCTTCGGCCTAGGGTGCTCTGGTACCAGGTACACTTATGAGCATCCCTATGTTCGAACATGGTGTTCGGCTATAGACAATCCATGACTAGCACAGAAGTCCAACAACAAACAACCACTCTGGTTTAGATCAGGGAGGCCGGTTCCTCCCAATCACGCCTCTCCAGGTGTCTCCATCATTGCCCACGTGGCGTTGAAGTCCCCCAGCAGAACAATGGATTCCCCCACTGGCGCCCCATGCGAGGACTCCACTCAAGTCTCCAAGAAGGCCGAATACTCCGAACTCCTGTTTGGTGCATATGCACAAACAACAGTCAGAGTTTTCCCCCACAACCCGCAGGCGCAGGGGAGGCGACCCTCTCGGTCCACCGGGTAAACTCAACGCAGCGGCGCTCAGCCGGGGCTTGTTAGTATCCCCACACCCGCCGGCGCCGCACACCCTGAGCAACTCCGGAGAAGAAAAGAGTCCAACCCCTATCCAGGAGTACAGTTCCAGAACCGAGACTGTGCGTAGGAGGTACCGCCCCACCCAGATCTAACCGGGTAGCGCTCCACCTCCCGCACCAGTTCCGGCTCCTTCCCCACAGAGAGGTGACGTTCCACGTCCCCAGAGCCAGCGTCTGCTGCCCGGGTCTGGTCCGTCGAGGCCCCTGACCTTCACTGCCACCCATGTGGCAGCGCACCCGACCCTAGCGGTTCCTCCCACAGGTGGTGGGCCCATGGGCTGGAGATGTGGGAGCCACGTAGCTTGTTCGGGCTGTGTGCCCGGCCGGGCTCCGTGGCAAACCCGGCCACCAGGCGCTCGCCGACGAGCCCGCCGTCTGGGCCTGGCTCCAGACGGGGGCCCCGGGCTTCCTCCGGGCAGGGTTACTCCATTTCTACCTTGTTTTTCCCCAGATTTACATGACGCTGATAATGACGCCATTGTGTGTAAGTATTTTTTACTTTTTCATCTTTCCTTGTTTAATTTTACTGTGACTTATGTTTTTTATTCATGCCACTCTCATTTAATTGTTTTCCAGCTGCCTGTAAGACATATTAGGAGACAGCAGCAGGAGCTTCAGGTAGAAACAACCAGATGTGGCATCGCGGGCAGAAGCTGTGAAGAGTTCAGCTCGGAGTCGGTGGAGAAGAAAAGAGGGTAAGATTAGATCCGTTTGGTTAATGTGAATATTATTCAGGTGCATTCATAGATGTGTTGTGTCCGTAAGCAGTGCATTGCGCAGTACTGACTGTCTTTATTGATTGATTTTACAGCTGCTGGAAGCGAGACAGAGTGTGCTGGCTGTGGGTGAGGTGACATTTGGAAGTGCGCCACCATAGTCATCCAGGACAACGCACCCCAGACGTCTGCTAAATAGACCGAATTCTGCCGGTTACCTACAGCTCCGAGGCAGCCGCGAGTTAGGTGTGGACGGTGCTGCTTCTCGTGAGCGAGGGATATTTGTTGTGTGTGCTGTGTCTCCGATGCTTTGTACGCAGTTTTTTTCTGTCTGTGTTTTGTGTCAATAAAGCTCTATCTTTGAATAAACAGCAAGTTCCTGGCAAATCATTTTAACTATGATAATCATGACATGAATATACAACATAGCATATATGAAATAAATATATATATATATATATATACATAAATAAATAAATATATATATATATATATATAAAATTGTATTATTATAATAATGATGGCCCAGGTTGACCAATAGCCTAACCCGTGACAGACCTGTGAACCAATCACGAGAGATTTTTCTTGTTTAAAAGTAGTGGTTTCATCCAATAGTGAGTGAGGAAATTCCAGCCAGGCCAGACGTTCTCTGGCCAGGCGCCTATTCATATTCTAATTAGATCCTTTAACACCTCCGCGGGGGCTCTCCACATACGTCATGGTTCGTTTCCGACAATTTGTGGCACAGACGAACGTGACGTTCACAGCCTGTAAATTGTCGATAACTGCCGAAAATTAGGGGGATTTCCGGGCGTTTACAGGCGTTTACAGGCGTTTACAGGGACGGAAATCCCACTTTTCATGCAGTGTGTAACACGTGACCACGGTGGTACTTTTAATCATGTGAGCGTTCTAGTTAATGTATACCGGCCTCCATTTTAAACAGACTGTACATTTACTTCATATCTTCACCGCTAAACGTTAACTGTCCTCTGCACCGCTCTCTCTCTCTCTCGTTTGCTCACACTGTATCTCCCGTCACTTTCTCTCTCTCTTCAGCAGCGTCCCCAGAAGGACCTCAAACTGTCCCACCGACATGGTAGATGACCTGGCATGGCACGAATATTAAAACCTTTTATTGCACAACTCAATCGCTGCCGGTAAGAATAGTTTTGATGCAAGATATTCGCAGCCAATTATTTCGCATTTTTGGGTTGTACATTCGCCACGCTCGGTGTGTAACGGCCTTAAGGTCCGTAAAAGTGGGTTTGAAAAAGCAACCGTTGACTTTTGGTTTCACATGGGACACAGACCCCAGTTTCCCCACACTCCTGAGCAGGGCATGAAGTTAACCTTTTTGACCACCAGCCACTTTGGCAGGTGGATTTTTAAATCCACCTGCCAAAGTGACTTTTTACAAGCCACTTTTTTTTTTGCCTCATAAAAGGTGAAAAACAGGACTTGCTGTGACACTATGATCCTGTCCTGTCCTATTCATGGTAGCCTACTCATGGACATTGCACACGTGCTGTAGTAGGGGGTCCAGCCTTGATAATACTGCATAGGGGTCCGGTGTTGGCTCGTTACACCTCTGCATATAAGAGATAAGAGGACTGACAAAATCAGGAGTAGCCTACGTGCACCACAACAAAAAAACACTGGTGAATGTGGACCATAACACATGAGTTGTTGCAAAGAAGTTGCAACTTTTTTTGTATAGTTCTTAAAAATAAAAAAAATAAATCAAAAGGAAACTTGTTTTGGGGAGAATAATAATTAGTACTATTAATTAATTACTCTGGGCTGAGATTTTCTAGGAACCTTACCAAAAAGGCTCAGGATGATGATGTTATATGATGGTATAATATGAAAATGGCTGGTGGATTTAGACACAAAATAATAATTTATTGAATGAATCAAATACGACCATATGTGTCAGTGGCTTGTTGATCTTTACATTGTTAGTTAATTTCCTATCCTGGGTTGGGACTCGCATTCATACGGTTTCATATTGGACTTTAACTTATCATTGCACTTACAATTAAGCAGCTGTCCACAATTTAGGTCATCCTGTAGGTCTCATCTGCGTTTTTTCCTGCATCCACCGTGTGTGATTGTGTGTGTGTGTGATTGTGTGTGAGTGTGTGTGCGCGTCAGTCGCGGGGGAAACGGAGCAACAGGCCCGCCCGCTGCAGACAATTGCACCTGACTGCAGTACGCAGATCGGGGTTGGGCCAAATGTGGGCGGAGCTAAACGTTTGACTCCGTGGGCGCGCCATCTGGTGGCGGACATCAGGCAGCACATTCTCAAACGTCAATGCAACACCTTTATAATATAATATAGATTATAATAAATAATGATATTTGAATTATAGATATATAGATTATAATAAACAATGATATTTGAATTGTAAAAAGGAAAAAAGAACGGGGTTGGGTTTAGGAAAAGAAGAACGGGGAAAGCAAACATGACTCCCGGGAAATGAGCCCTGATCTCTGGGGAACGCCAGACAACAACTGACGGTTGTTAAGGCAGAGGCGGAGTGGCAATCGGGAAAGTCTGGACGGACTAACCTGCCGGCTGCCTGCCCGCGAACGGACGGCTGCCCGCGAGACGGACGCTGGCTGCCTGCACGCGAACGGACGCTGGCTGCCCGCAAACGGACGCTGGCTGGCGAAACCGGACGCTGGCTGCCGCCTGCCGGACGGACGCTGGCTGCTTGCGAACGGACGCTGGCTGCCCGAGAATGGACGCTGGCTGCCCCGCGAACGGACGCTGGCTGCCCGCGCCGGACTAACCCCGCGCTGCCTGCCCAGCGAACGACGGCTGGCTGCCAGAACGACGGCTGGCTGCCGCGAACGTAGACGCTGGCCTGCCCGCGAAACGGACGCTGGCTGCCTGCCCGCGAACGGACGCTGGCTGCCTGCCCGCGGACTGACGCTGGCTGCCCGCGGGACCGACGCTGGCTGCCCGCGGATGGCTCTGCCCGCGCGGACGGACGCTGGCTGCCCGCGAACGGACGCTGGCTGCCCGCGAACGGACGCTGGCTGCCCGCGAATGGACGCTGGATGCCGGCTGGCTGCCCGCGAACGGACGCTGGCTGCCCGCGGACGGACGCTGGCTGCCCGCGGACGGACGCTGGCTGCCTGCCCGCGGACGGACACTGCCTGCCGGCCGGTGGTCTGCATGATTTCCCGGTAGATGTTTTGGTTCCACTCCGCCGCTGGGTTAAGGAAAGGATAACGGGGAAAGCAAAACGTAATTCGCGGGAAACGAGCCCATGTCTCTGGGGGCACCAACACAAACAAGGGAGGCCTTGGGTTAAGAAAAACAACAACGGGAAAAGATCTCCGGTCAGCTTGAAAGTCCTGTGTTTTCCCCTCACACCAATTGCCAGAGTGATAGAGAAATGGCTCTGCCAATTGCTATTTGGCAAGTGGGCGGAGTCAAACGTTTAGCTCCACCCACATTGAGCCACTCCTCGATCTGCGTACTGCAGTCAGGGCTTACTCGCTGCAGACAGCTGACAAGATGAAACAGCAGTAACGTTCAGAGACTTAAGAGTGAAAAATCGTTCCAGCGTACATTGATGTTACAATGTCTACATGTTGGCAGGACGGTCTGAAATGTGTTGCACGGTCAATTCGCTGTACGTTTTGTTGGTAATGTGAGATGTTCGAGTCACACACATCTCGTCTTCATAACATAAACAAGGAAATGAATTTGACCCGTTCTCCCTGCCGCTTGGTCATATGGAGCCCCGGCTCTCAATCAATGTCTTCCAGTGAAGCGGGCCCCTGATTGGACCAGGCCCGTAAGCAACCGTGTACCCTGCTTACCGATAGTTAGGCATCTGAATCACTCAATTGTCATTGGCTACCCGCCAAAGTGGCAGGTAGATTGACAGTGTTACCCGCCAATTGCAAAATTTACCCGCATTTGGCGGGTTGGCGGGTGTTAATTTCATGCCCTGCTCCTGAGTAAAAGTCCTGTGTTTAGACCCATCAGGAGTGTATACATCAGATTAGATACAAACAGGATGGGCACGCACACAACAACATTGCCTCACATGTTTAAATTCATTGAATATTTGAGTACAATCTCATTATTACTGGTAGGAGAGATGGCCAGTGCTCAAAAAAGTGACACCCAAATTGTAATTAACCAAAATGATCCTTTAACCTGCCATTTTCAGTGTCCAGTGATTTTATAAAAAGCATTTTCAGACATTTTTTTTACCCAAAATACCAGATATTAGCAGTTTTAATAAAACAAAATCATATTTCTTTGCTCTTACACCGTATCAGTAAAGCTCTGCCATCCAACTGTATCTGTGCTGTTTTATCCAAGCATAACAGCCTGTTCATTCTTTATTTAGTGTCCAGCCTTTCCACTGTCAGCACATTTCCTCACGCTTCTTTTTCTTCTCCTCTTTTTCAGGTGCTGGTTTGGCACACCCGCACAGAGAAACCACACCTCGCAAATGAGCCCAAACATCGGAAAGACACTGTGGTCATTGAGGTGTGAGAGGAAGAGCTGAGCAGCGGATCCAAAAGCAGAATCTGATTGTGTCTGCCCATCATCTCTTGGCTGGGACTAACAGCAGCACCCTGCTTTCTCTCCTTATGGCCTGGATAAAATCTGTTCATCATGGACACAGACTCTGAGGAACTGCATGATACAAGACTTCTGGCTGTCGGTCAAACATGCTTTGTGAGAAGTGGACAACACTGAATCTGTTCCTTTTACAAACTGGAATGACTTGGCCTGTTCATTTCCTCCATACATGATTTGTTGATATGAAAAACTTAAGTGTAAATGTAAAAAATATAATGTTGCTGAAGTGCCATGTGAATACTTGTCATTGTCAATGTCATTTTAACCATTAATACATCATTGTCAAATTAACTGTGGGTTTGAGATATAATTAGCATACAAACAAGTCTCTTGGTACAGATAATTGCTACACAGTATCTTTTGGCAGTGGTATTACTTACAATGCTGTTTTTTTTTAACAGCTGATAAAAAGATTGATACAAATTTCATGGCTGTGCATTAAGTACGAAGCTGGTATCAGGATGCTGTTAGCGTATAGCTTGTCTAGCAGAAAGACTGTAACTAGCTAGGCTATTAGAAAGCTAGCTTGGCTGAAGGACTGTATACAGCTAGCCTGGCCCTCTTCAAAGTTCAAGAATATGCCTACCAGAAAAATATAAACATATGTTTTCTCATTTATTTAACCTGGAAATAAGCAGAAATGCCAAACTGACAATTTTGTTGTTTTAGGGGAAGTTACGTGGTGTAACTATTTCTTTGGGAACAGCAGCTGTGAGATTGACATGCTACGCAGAGGTAGGCTACTGACGGATAAACTGGTGTTCACCAAGAACACACAACACCCCTGTAAAATCTATTGGCCAGGCTGTAGTCTCGCTTACTCTCGATTACAATTTTGCTACGTTTACACGTGGCCGGCTATTTTCATAAACAGACATTTCAACCTCTCGGTTTTCAGAAAAGTGTTCGTTTATATGTACCCGTGTATATATGCCGTCAATGCAGTCAAGAGCATGCCAGGCCTGTAGGTGGCAGTGTAACGAGAAGCTCAAGCCCACGTTAGCCAATCAGAATCCCGACAATAGCAACAACAGCAACCAATCATGTCCTCTTTCTCTCTCTCGGTTGCCTAAACCTCCGTTTGTCTCAGTTTACATGCAAACGTGCAAACAAAGTTTTCCAAAATCTCCACTTTGGCCAGAGTTTTTAGAAATAATTGTTTTCTGTGATAGAAACAGGGTTTTCGTGTAAATGAGGGGCCAAACCGCAGGAAAATATCTGCGTCTTCCCTTCGTATAAACGGGGCCTTTGTCCACTTTTTAAACAAACTAGATACAATGTGTTGATTAGCTTTAAATGTGTTGCAAGATGTATTATTTTTTGAACTACAGAGAACCAAGCTAGAAGCCGACAGAACCAGCTAGATGTTCCAGTTCTCGTCTTTGTCTAAATTAATCACATTCATGTCTCATAGTTAATGTGGTAATGATTTATTGATGCATAAATTATATGTAATTCTTCTTTACATCACCCTGAACTTGATCATATGTAATGAACTGGAACAACCTCTGCCATCCTCTTGTTTTGTATGTCAAGTAGCATATGTGATCAGGTTTGGAAGCGGCCTGGTGAAGTAACAAGTGATGTTTCTCCTGCCAAGCTGCCATCAATAATGTAGACTCTGTGGGCCGACAACAAAGAAAACAAAAGGAAATGCACTCGCCAGCGGAGGAATATAAAAGAATGAATTGAGTAGACAGGAAATGGCACATCAGGTAGGCCGCTTGGTTTCACAGCTCGAATGTGAAAGAACCGTTTTTCTTCAGTGTATTTTAACTGCAGTATTGTCCTGATCCCTAACATCCAGAGGGCACGGTGTACGATGTAAACACAGGAAATAAAAACAGGATTAAATCCAGGATATAACAGCCTTTATTTCAAATGACCTTCTTGTAAATCTTGGAACAGAAAAAAAGGAGCAATCAAATAAAATTCCAAACAGATAAAACAGTACTTTTACAGTTAAGAGTCATTGAACAAACATGAACACAGAAAAATTCCTGGATATTTGTTTTCAATGCACGGAAACCAATTTTCTCTGTACTAGGCACCAGAAAATGTAAACACGTTGGAAATAAACCTGGAGGACAATAGATTTAATGAATGTGTTTATATGTGTTGTTCACACTAATGTGTGTAAGAGTGCTACAGTTATTGCATGGCAGAGGGACCCTGTTTATACGGACATGAATCTCTGCACCGGCACTCGGCAGTGTGATGGTAACTGTGCATATGTGTGTGTGTGTGTGTGTGTGTGTGTGTTTGTACGTATTTGTTGTTTGTTCATTTTTACTCTTGCTCCTCTGTTCTTACTCCTAATAAACAAGGACTGGACAGCGGTGATGGGACCCATCCAGCGTTTTCATACAGGTCCCCTTTTTCATAGCCTACTGTCCAATCTTGTTCCTTCTCAGCCCCTCATCATCTAGGCCTCTGATTGGTCATCCAGGTTTATTTGCTTCAGACTAACTGTGCTTCTCTTGTACTGCACACAACAAAACACCACAATAAAGATGGTGGATGGCAGACATACGGTTATAGCGTCATACATGAAGGGAGCAACATTTTGGGTGTCACATCGGTCCGATTTTTAAAAAGAAAAAGATGGTAGAAATCTTACCCTGCAGTTGGAAGTGAACTGACAGTTCACTTATCTTTGCTGCAAGGGCGGAGCCAGATATAGTAAATTCGTATAGTAAGTTCAATGAACTTTAACTTTGAAGCATTATTTAGTTTCATATGATAGCTATATCTAGCTTTAAACAGAACCCACTACAGCCTCTGAAAGACCGTAAAATCTGACTAAAAGATTCTGGGCTCTTAGGGCATTTTCACACATGAAAGTCCGAACCAAGGTCCGTACCAAGGTTCATGTTTTTGTTACATTGTATACATTTGATCCGGTAAGTTTTGGTTTCACACTGCAGTTTTGCAAGCGCACTACAGATCTATACGTGACAAAACTACGTCCTGCCGTCATCACATACGTGAGCTACGTCTCCAGATACTTACAACTGATTGGTTTGTTGACGGGCTTCCCCGTCCTCTCGTATCCTCTCTCTGGGTCCGAGTTTAGGCTATTCAACTGACCGCTGCTCTCCCCTACTGCCGCGGCTCTTTTTGTTTTGTTGTGATGTAGAGAAGCAAGACATGGGAACTTTCTTTCTGGAGCATTTATTCAGAGACAAACTGAAACCTACACTGTACATTTACTACCACTTAACAAATAAACTGCTATTCTCTGCTCTGATAGCCGACAGCTGTCTGCTCTGAGCGCATTTACCGTCTCTCTCTCTCTCTCTCTCTCTCTCTCTCTCTCTCTCTCTCTCTCTCTCTTTCTCTCTCTCTCACTAAGCACCGAGCTATTCCTTAAAGGAGCTTCCCCGGTCTTGTAACACGAGAAGAGCCTGCCAGAGCTTCCTGTATTTGGTCCGAAAGTCCGAACCATCCAAAAAATGCTTTCACACTATCAACGAACCGGACCATGGTTCAGTTTGGTCCGGACCGAGACCACCTCTTTTTGTCGGACCAAAATTTGGTCTTTTGATCCGGACCGTGGTCCGGGGGAGGTTTCACACCTTTAATTTTGGTTCGGATCAAACTAAAAAGTCAGAAAGTCCGGACCAAACGAGGTATGTGTGAAAACGCCCTTAAAGTGATGGTTCGGAGTAATTCACCCTAGGGTCCTTTGCACCATGACCTCGAGCCAAACACCCCCCCAGAAGCTTTTTTCACCTGGGTCGAACATTGGGAGAGTTAGCGTAGAGTAGCGTTATCAGCTGAATAGCTTAGCGCAGGGGCTAACGGACCCACGTTTGTATCTCGTAAATGACCCCACTAATAATGCCCGAAATGATACCAAACGTCTACAAGTAGTACAAATAGGTTATGCTCTCATAAAACGATAGATTGGAAAGTTTGTAAGTACACCAGAAGTTTATGTAAATAACGATTGCCTGCTGGCTTCTGCTCTCTGCTGTTGTTGCTGCTGTAAGACGAGTGCTTAGGGCCGTCTACAAATTACAACACCAAAAAGAGATGCAACAAAAATATTTATTAATTTAATTTGTTTTTTTAAAGTAAGTGCTGTAGTATAACTAGCAGGAGACAAGTAATAATTGAGGTAAGTTTGGAGACATTACCTTATTTAATCATTGAATTAATAAATATTTTTGTTGTAACTCTTTTCGGTGTAGTAATTTGTAGACGGCCCTAAGCACTCGTCTAACTGCAGGCAGCACAGCAGCAGCAGCAACAGAGAGCTGAAGAGCGGCCGGCGAGTGGTTCATAAACTTCTGGTGTACTTACAAACTTTCCAATCCATCGTTTTATTGAGAGCATAACCTATTTGTACTACTTGTAGACGTTTGGTATCATTTCGGCATTATTAGTGGGGTAACTTACAAGATACAAACGTGGGTCCATTAGCCCATGCGCTAAGCTATTCAGCTGATAACACTACTCTAGCTAACTCTCCCAATGTTCGACCCAGGTGAAAAAAGCTTCTGGGGGGGTGTTTGGCTCGAGGTCATGGTGCAAAGGACCCTAGGGTGAATTACTCCGAACCATCACTTTAAGAAAACATTTTGAGCTGGAGCCCCTGCTCTGCTGTTCCCTGACAGCGATCTGAGTGACGAAACCACGACACAGCCGGAGATACCAGTACCTGCTCTGCTATTTAAACTGCAGTAAAGACTAACGGCTGTGATTCCAGTAGCGCATTCATTTGCCTCAGGGAGCGCAGGGGAAGAGGCTGTTCTCAACAACAAGGAGCCACTAAACCCAGCTCGCTAGGGGTTCAAAACACTTCAAAACACCACAGCATGGCTACTAAAGACACACAGGGGCGTCCAGCAATCACTCAGACTTAAAGGGAATCCTGCGGGTTGTATGCAGCAGTAGAGAAACAGACCGATATACTGTATTCATCTATATTCATCTCATCATCTCATACTCGATAACTGGCCAGACAGTGTCGTCACAGTACGTGTATATTCATCAGTGGTTGCAAACCTTTTGGCTTTTGACCAAGCTCGATACCTAGCAGACAGTGTGCGGTCTTGTAATCGACCGCATTTTTACTCGTTCTTGTCTTGGTCTCAGATAAAGAGGACTCAGGATTTGAACTGCCTTTTGATTATTTTTAACATTATACACTTATGGAAGAAGTAAATGTGGAAGAATCCTAATTTGTTTTCTGTGGGAGTTTTTTTATTGGAATGTGAGGAGTGCCTATGGTTAGCATTTCCCACATGTTATCCTGTCCTGCAGTGTTGGACTCGCACTGGTCTGGTCTGGGTCTTGACTCGGTCTCAACACCTCAAAATCTCAGTCTTGTCTCGGTCTCGATACACTCTGGTCTTGGTGATGACTTGGTCTCGATTTAGGCGGTCTTGACTACAACACTACTAGCATACACACATAACGTTGGTATCAATATTCTAATCTAACTCTCAGCAAGAAAGCAAATAAGTGTATTCCCCAAAATGTGGAACTATTTCTTTTAATTGGAGAATCTGGTGCGGACAGTCCTTAGTTGTTTGGGCTAACCTTTATTGTTTAGAACATAGTTTGCCCTGTGGTTGGTGCAGTTATTTTAATATATAAATGGGTTGAGGTTTAAAGGGATACAGCTACGACAATGGCAGTTAAGTTTAGGCACGAAAAAGACTAATTAAGCTTAGGGAAAAGATCATGGTTTGGATTTTAAACACTCCCAAGAACGAACATGCGTTTCCTGGGTGAAAGTATTACAATTATATTATTATATTAGATTCGATTTCGTGTAATTTTGCAAAATGTCCGGCTGTAGCTGTATCCCTTCTAGCCACAACCATATAAATGGTTCCGTCATGTTCAAGTCTTTTTGCATTTGTGAGGGAAAAAAATTATAAAAGAAAGATTCTATTTTTTGGCTGGATCACCCTGCCCTACTTGTGACCCCTTGTCACAGTTGGAGTGTGTCTATAAGTTGGGAGAAGTTCAATGAGTGGTCTTCCCTTCTCTAACGATTGAATATAGCCGCAGGAGGCGAGACTCTCTCAACAAGAAATGGAATTATCTTTCTTGTTTCCTATTTCAATGATGTTGTAACCCCTCATGTGTATCTTCTGACCCAACCTGAAGGATAGGAACCACTGCTGTATATAGTCTTTACTGTAGAACTGATCAGTGGTACACTGGCTGCTGTTGAATGTTTTTAGAAAAGTTGTCAAATTACATGACAATAACTCAGTGAATCAGTGCAATATAACTATCTACCATATAAGCAGCTTTAAACCCATGTCAGTCAAACCCTATTTAGCTCCACATGATGCTCAAAGTCAACTGGAGAACCTTGTCTCCAGATCATTTCCCCCATGGGGATGAAGAGAACTCAAACCAAAATCAGCATCAACCTGTCTCTTATGGCTCTGAAAAAGTGGGAGGTTCACATCATAATCACATAAATACAGTACTGTTCAGACGACTATCTGCTACAAGACTCAGCTCGCCCTACAGAGAGGGGGAGGAAGGGAGAGGAAGAGGGGAGGGTTACATTATACACAGCAGAGAGGGGGGTGAGGACATATAGTGCCTTCCATTTACCTCGGAACTCGGGGCTGGGAATGACGTCACACCCAAGATGAATGGGTTCCATTTACAAGTTGGATTTTTACTCTAGCCAGGTTAGCCATTGTTAGCAATACCAGTTGATAACAACGCATTACGCTGTTTTTGTGCATACAAACAGCGTAGCAACATAGATACCACAGATAGAAGATGGACAGGACTGTGTGTACGACTGGTTTAGAGAGACACAAATAAGACACAAGGGCTAATTACTGTATGTTACTACAGCTTTCCCAACTGTTGATGCACAGGAAAGCCATGTTGGATTTTGAACATGGGGTACGGTGGGGTTTTCCGAGGTCCGAGCTCAGAAATCTGATGTCAGGGGGCGTGCTTCCAACTTTGACCTCGGAAAATCCGACTTCAGAGTACAAATGGAACGCACTAATAGTAGCATAAGCCAACCATGAGATAGCCATATCTACTGTAGGTATTGAAAGACTATTCACTAACTATCCATTTTGGTAATGATATAATATTACTATAATACACACTTGAAGTTATTGGTCCAGCAGCTTTCTTTTACTGTCGATTCTGCTGTTTTTGTCTCTTTCTTCAGACAACAACAACAAAAAGAAATCAAAAAGGAAGAGGAAAGCTGAATAAAGATGGGAAACAACAGCTGCCAGTCTTTTTTTCTCTCTCTCTCTCAATCCAGTGTGATGTCATCTTGGCTTTCTAAAGGAATCATGGTGAAGGTGTGTAGGTTTTTTGTTGGGGGGGGTTGGGGGGGGCACTATTTTATTGCCATATGACTGCCCTCCGTTTTCCCCCACTCCTCCTCCGGACCCCCTTTTCCTCACTTCCACAGCTGAGTGCTGAGGGTCTGGCCAGTAGCTGCAGGTGGAGCCGCGGGCCAGCCAGCCGCAGGGGCCCCTGCCTGGCTGAAAGTGGCTGGTGCCGGCACTCCACCACTCACATCCATGCCTGACATCTGCTGGGTTATCTGAGTGAGAGAGGGAGGCAGAAGATGGAGGTCAGTGTTAGAATTCTTCAGAGCTAAAATAGACAGCTATTCCCTAATCCCAGAGGCGGGGAGAGGGGGGACGGCTGGTACTCTCCATCCTTTGGCCTCACTCCCTTACCTCCATCCCTTGCTTTTTACCGTCATATCTGCTCTTAAAGGCCTCTGGCTTCCCCTGCTTCCTGCCCTCCCACCTTTCCCCACTTCTCTGTCCACCTCACCACTCTTCACCCTCATCCCCCTCTTCTGCTCCCCTGCTCGCGATCCTCCTTCCATTCTGCCTTATCTATTATGAATGTGCTTTGGTGCAGCGCCACTTGCTTATCTGGTCATCTGAGAGCTGTGGTGTGTGTGTGTGTGTGTGTGTGTTGTGTTTCTGGGTGGTGCATGTGTGCCAGCCAAGCCCGGACATTAGGTGCAACCAAATTAGTTCATCAACTCACCATTTCAATCCTCTTCCTGCAAGATATGCACACACACACCTCGTCATCCACCT
Organism: Perca fluviatilis; assembly: GCF_010015445.1. Lineage (NCBI taxonomy): Eukaryota > Metazoa > Chordata > Actinopteri > Perciformes > Percidae > Perca > Perca fluviatilis. The sequence continues at coordinate 31,004,276 of NC_053130.1, read as the reverse complement.
CCCAATTTAACTGTGTGTGTGTGTGTGTGTGTGTTGATTTATGATCTCTCATTTACCTCCCTAAATGTCAACATGCTGATAACAGTTTTGAGTACCATGTGCGAACACACACCCTGGGTACAAGCAGTGTGTGTGTTTGAGCAGCAGCTAACAGACTTATAAAGAGGGAAGTCTTGGACAGATGTGTAGACAGGCCTCACAGTATTGACCCAGTATAGATGGAGCTGGAAGTCCTCATATCAACAAGTTTGGGCTTATTCAATTATTATTATTTTTTTTTTGTATTCTTTAGGCCTTTATATGTGACAGGACAGCTTAGACATAAAAGGGGAGAAAGAGGGGGAATGAAAGGCAGCAAAGGGCCGCAGGTCTGTGTCGAGGACTGAGTCTGTGTATATGGGTGTGTGCTCTACCAGGTGGCTACCCAGGCACCCTTAATCAATTATTTTAACATGGAGAAATCATATTGGTTATTCAAACAGGGGAGTCTTTTTAACCTCAAAATCTGTGTGGTCATTTTGATGATGTACACTACTGGTCAAAGGTTTTAGAACACCCCAATTTTTCAAGTTTTTTATTGAAATTTTAGCAGTTGAACTCCAATGAATAGCTTGAAATGGTACAAAGGTAAGTGGTGAACTGCCTGAGGTTAAAAAAAAAAGTAAGGTTATCCAAAACTGAAAAATAATGTACATTTCAGAATTTTACAAAAAGGCCTTTTTCAGGGAACAAGAAATGGGTTAACAATGTAAAGCTGTTCTGCAGCAATGGAGGTTGATCAAGCTTTGAAAGTTGGTGCTACCAATTCCCACAGGTGTTCCAACTTGTCTGGATTACTTACAACCTCCTCTGTTTGTATAAAAGTATTGTTGGAACTAGAGTTGTTCCGATTCCGATACCAGTATCGGAAATGCCTCCGATACTGCCAAAAATGCTGGCATCGGTATCTGCGAGTACTGGAGTCCAGGCACCGATCCGATACCACGTAATTTAATAGAAATAGGAATCTATTTACTGGTTAGCTCAGTTAGCTCTGACACAGTTCTTCTTCGCCACTCTTAAAACAGTTGTGCTGTGCTGCCATCGGCAGCTGCTGTTTTAGAGGGGCGAAGAGGAATTGATCACCTGGCTCCTCCTTAAAAAGGAGCTAACGTTAGCACATCATGTCGGCGGTTTGACAGTACTTTACAGTGGATGTTCCCACCAGTAAGACGGCGACATGCCACATATTCAAAGAAGCAATTTCGAGGGGTGGCATGAGTGTTGCAAATTTCAACAGCAGCAACTTAATCAAACATTTGAAGACGCATCACGCTAAAGAGCACGACGATTTTACCAAAGCTAAGGGGAAAAAGAAGGACGAACTGCAGCAGCAAACTCTAGAAACTGCCTTCCAGTGACGAGATAAATTCCGCAAAGACAGCCAAAAAGCAACAAAGATAGCCGATACTAATTTTGGAGTTTATTGTCCTGGATGACCAACCCGTCTGTCGTCGAAAATGTGGGATTTCAACGCTTAATGGAGCATTTGGAACCAAGGTACTGTTTGCCAGGTCGTAAATATATCTCCGAAACTGCGCTACCCAAATTATACGAGACAGTTAGGGAACACATTTCGTATATGCTGAAAGACATGTATGCAGTCAGCTTTACCACGGACATTTGGAGCTCCGACATGTGCCCAATGTCTTTGCTAAGTTCAACGTCACACTGGGTGGACAGAGAGTCAACATTTAGCCCCTGAAGTGCGGTGCTGCACGCCAACGAGTTCCGAGGGTCACATACTGGCACATTAATTGCCAAAGCAATTGAGGGAATGCTAGTAAAGTGGAAAATCCCCAAGTCCAACGTTCATGTTGTTTTGCGCGACAACGCTAGCAACATGAAGAAAGCCATGGACGAGATGGATGTATCACGTTTGGGATGCTTCGCCCACACTCTCCAGCTGGTGGTGCATGAAGGGCTACTGTCACAGAGAAGTGTGAGTGATGCACTGGCGAATGGTAGGAAGATAGTCGCGCATTTCAAACACTCGCCACTGGCTACTACACGCCTGGAGGATATTCAAAAAGATCTCCAATCGCCCAACAAACGTCTGCACCAAGATGTAGCAATGAGGTGGAACAGTACTGTAAAAAAGTTAGCAAAAAAGAACAAGATGGTAAGCTTAAAAACATGGAGTGGCCAGCACAGTCACCAGACTTAAACCCCATTGAGCTGGTTTGGGATGAACTGGACAGAAAAGTGAAAGCAAAGCAACCTACAAGTGCCACACATTAATGGGAACTTCTGTAACAGAGTTGGGAAGAACTTTCTGAAGAATATTTGATTTCCATTGTAGAAAGAATGCCACGAGTGTGTTCAGCTGTTATATCTGCCAAAGGGGGCTACTTTAATGAGTCAAAAAAGTAGAATACATTTTGGTTTATAAATTGATTCCATGATTTCTTTTTTAACTTTTATTTATTTGTTCAATTCTTTCATTTCAGAGTACAATAAGACATTTAACTGCATGAATTTCAATAAAAACCTGGAAAAATTGGGGTGTTCTAAAACTTTTGCCCAGTAGTGTAAATAAAACACAAAGCAAGCTGCTTTCAGTCAAACGCTAAATAGGAAGTTATAGATTAAGGCTGGCCTACCAGTTTTTTATCTAATACAAATTATATAGTAATAGTTTAGTAATACTAGTAGGGCTGGACTGGCCATCTGGCTTACCGGACATTTTCCCGGTGGGCCAACGCACTTTTGGGCCGAATCGCTGATATGAGTAGGCCTTTTTTTTTTTTCCATAAAGAACTCACAGTGGCCCATTGGTTAATTTTCGAAATCCCACTATGGCCACGCCTCCCGGCCCTGAGACACGAGCTGTAATAGTTATGCTGGAAGTTTAGCATCCACGTTAAAATGGACAAACAACCACCAAAGCGCAAGGGAGGTGCAGAGAAATTACGGGAGAAAAAAAATTAAGAATCTACATGCAGATTCCTCAAAATGTGCCGAAATTTCTGACATGTTTGGGGCTGTAGTAGCTGCTTCAACATCAGCATTACCTGAAGCCGAGGAGGAGAGGTGGCTGGCTATACAGAGAAGCAGAAACAGCATCATGACAGGGAAGAAGCCGAGGAGGAGGAGAGTGACCATGACAGGGCCATGGGAGCGAGTGAGGAAAAGTCTGTTTCAGAGCATCAGAGAGCAGCGCAGGCATATCAGTGGCACCGGAATGAGGCACCGAAATCCGCACTGCTATTTGGTCTGGTAGATACCGGTTGTTAAGGCACCGGTGCCGTATAAGCACCAGATTTCAGTACCCAACCCTGTCGATCCGTCCGGGAGTTTTGGAAAATAAAAAGCGCCATTCAGAATTGTGTTGCTGCTGTCTTTTTCCATCATGCCTACAGCAGCAGGATGTGTTACTAGGAAGTATGGCAAAGTGCGGCAAAGGGTCAAAATAGTAGCCTGTTAGGCACGATGCGAAGCTGAGTAAAGTGAAAATAAATTAATAAATGGCGGCATGCGATTAAAAAAAATGTACGCGTTATGCTCGGCCCTTAATCGCATCGTGATTAATGGGTTAATGCTGACAGCCCTAAGTAATACAAATTGTTCATATGTTTCCATTTTAAATGATTCAATGAATTAATTTTCTCTTCTGTTTGAAAGTTTGAATTTAGAATAAAGTGCTGTTACCGTAGCAACAAGATGAAAAATATGCCACATATAGGCTTAAGAAGACTTACTCAAACAATGTCCATCCGCCTCTTTTTAGTCATGTAGCCATTTAGTTATTTCACATTTGCCACCTCATTAGGCAGTTTACGTAAAGCTAATGGATCAAAAATAATTTTCATAAAAGGTACAGTGAACACAATCTGTTGTCATTCCTCCCTTGATGTTGACCGACAAACTATTTAAATCTCCAGTTAGCTTTAACTTAACTTAGCTGTTGTTTTTTATTAACAGTGTCGTGGTTGCACTGGGGCTGGATAATTAACGTCTTGTTTAATTAAATTCCTAATTGGCAGTACAGCTTCACTTCAAACCCTCTGGGACAAATTTGTGATTTGGGGTTATATAAATAAAATTGACTCGACTTTGTAAGCTTACTCTGTAAATTTTAATTGAGTGTGGCTCATTAACTGCGATGCATTTCAAGTAGTAACATGTAAGACCCATTTTCCACCTGGTGTGATCTGTCTGAATAAGGAAAAGTGCATCAAATCCAGCCAAATAAAGCTCATAGAGCAGCTTTGCTTCCATTTAAACCAGGTGTGGGCCTAATAGACAGTTCATGAAGGTAAAATAAGGACAGAACAGATTGACGGCTGTAACTAGAACACAGCTCTTTTACTCTGTAAACAAGTTGATTTTATATAATATATGTAGTAGGGCGTCCCTGATCCGTCTCTCTCCGTTAAGGGGTCTTTGGCTTAGAAAAACATTGAAGACCCCTGAATTAAAGGCATCATGTGTCATATCTGAGTGGGGCAACACTACCTGGAGAAGATTTGATTTTACCTAGAGGAGCTAATTAGGCTACATAGTAGTTATTTATGTTGTTGTCAAAAATATAGGTTTTCCGATAAATTATCCTAACTTATTTATCAAATCATTTTTCCACTCCAGAAAGTTTTATTGTTTTTCAAATTTTCTCTGATGGTGTGTTTTCTGTGTTGTTCTGTTTTTGTCTTTGTAATTTGACTTGATATCGTTGTAAATGAGGGTCGTCCCTCTTGAGTACAGTGGCGGTGCTCTGAAATGTATAGTTTCCATTGACACACAGCCTACACACACGCGCGCAGATATGCACCCACCTCCGCTTTTTTTACTAAACCACAGCAATTTCTTGGGGGAGCTAAGGGGGTGCTATGGGAATGCTAGGGGTAGCTACAGCACCACCAAGCTACAGCACCACCAAGCCTCTCCCTGGCGTTGCCTATGCTCGAGTATATATAAAGGTTGAATGAATGAATAAATAAATATTGATTTGCAGGTATAATGGTTTATGCTCATTAATGATGGTAAGTGTCGAGTGTACAGAGCTTATGCGACTGGGTTTGGTTGACAAAGAAAACAGCAGGAGTGCTGTTTGGAAATATTTTGAATCGGATATAAGCAAGCCCATATATCATCCCCGTGGTATCAGATATCGATATTTTTCAAGGTATTATCAAGGTGGAAATTCCAGTATCGTGACACTACCATAGTGTATATTGGTCCAATCTCGCTGGTTATAGTATATTTTTTAATAACTGAAATAATACTGGACTGAATCACATGTTTAATGAAAAAAACAAAAAGAAAATGACATTTAACCATGTATCCAGCTAATTTAAATAGCTCCCGTTACTGTATTGTGTGAACACTGAACTTCATTTAATATTGTATGTGGTGTTTTCTTTTGCGGGGTGCAAATGTTCCACCAAAACAAGTTCCTTCCCGAGACTATTTGCAGAGCCACCGTATCTGCGTCCTGAACCTAGCGCACAAGACGATTGTGACTGGTTTAAAGAAATGCAAACAACGCAGACAAACCTTACTCCCCAGTCTACGATATACAATAACCTTGGTTATAAAATGATTTAATAGTTAATTAAAGCTGTTCTTCTTCTCTTGTGATTTTAGAGAGGCTGAAGGGTTGAGGTCACACTGCACTGGGCTTTGCATGGAGAGCAGACAACTGTGTAAGACCATATATAAACCTTTAGGACCAGGATAATGGAACTCATTGACAGCTGGTGTGGAGGAAAAATACGCTATATTTATGACATTTTTATTTAGGCAGCTAGAAATCCAGTAAACATGTAAGCGTGCTTCATAAAATATGAATGTGCAGAGTGGAGTGGAATTACAATCAGCTAAATGTAAAAATGACTTCATCATCACTATAAAATTAATTAAGTACCACCATTCTATGTGTTTTTATGGATAACGTAGGCTGTGATTTTTGAAAAAAGCAGAGGGGGATGTTTTCTAATCATGCACAACAAAACAAAACATGCAAGAATGAAATCGCCCTTTTAATACAACAGATAAAGCCACTTGACCAGCCATGCCAAAACAATTATTTATGAACTTAAATATCCAATGGAAAATAACATCAAAATGAAATAGCAAAATGTGAAACATAAAATAAAATAAAACGTAAAATACAGTGCTTTCAAGCTGGGAAGTGGAGTTCACTTCCTGGCGAAATCACAATTTTACCCAGGAAAACCCGTTCCTGTTACAGCACTTAACTTAGTTTAAAATACTTCTATTTTCGGTATATATGTTCTATTGGTGAAGTAGCATTGATCACTTTGAGCATAATTGAGCAGAGGCAGGGATATGTAGACCAGAAAGGGGGAAATTCTACGCATCCCCCCCGGTAAATATATATATATATATATATGTAAATATATATATATATATATATATATATATATCTGTCCTGAGTGTTACCTGGCTCATGTTCCACTGTCCTTGCTGCTGTCCTGGCTGCATGCTGTAAATGTTCTGGTTGGCTGGCAACCCGCCCTGCTGCTGTATGCCCATGTAGCTGCCGTTGGGCATCGCCATGCCGGGCATTATGGCCCCTCCTCCGCCCATGGCGGCTCCGCCCATCCCTGGAGTGAAACCCTGCGGAGTGAACGGCATCTGAGGCTGGCCCGCATACATTCCTGTTGGAGCAAAAAAAAAAAAAATGGTTCTTCATGTTAACTTTCCTACTACTAAGAACATTTTCTATTCAACATGAGAGAGAACAGAGTCATGTTGAAGTAAATAAACTGTTTTCAAGAATCCAGTTTTGCTTTAATAATTAATAAATAACTTAAAGAGCAAATAGTTACTCTTTCAAAATCCAAATATAAGAAACCTTAAGAATGTCAAACTTCCACATCAGAGCTAAAATATTCCTAACACTTTAAAACACTAAGTATGGCCATTACAGCCACTGACTTGTCTTGTTATTGTACTTAATTTCTCTTCCTCTGGAAAGCACTTTGTGATTCTCACTTGAAGAGGGGTTTATAAATAGAATAATGAAAAGGCATTCTCAGAAACACCCACTTTGCAAATAGTAAAACTCACAGCAATTCTGTGATATGTTTGAATGTGTTATAAAGTTAGTTGTTAGTGGCAGAGTCCACCATTCCTGAGGGATTCAACATTAGGGATTCACAGGAAACTATGCAACATATAGTTCAACATTAACATTCACAGTTCTTATCATATTAATAACAGTCTCACTGTTTACTTTCCAAACCAAACAGAACATTTCATATGACTACCTTACATTAAAAGCATTCAACTTTCAAAATTCGGCGTGGCTTTTATTGTGAAGCATAAAAGAAGAAATAGATCTGCATATCAACATCCTTCTATTTGTCCTTCTATGCTATTGATTTGATCCAGCACCCGTCCCATTGGTCACTAGGGATGTGTATGTATTTTTATTATTGTGAAGCAGCCACAGAAACGCAATGCATTTAGCACCAAGGTTAGCCCTTGATTACCTTGGCCAGCAGATTCTTACGAGATCAAGAGACAATCTTGGGATCACATATCACATAAAAATCCAACTTGTCAAGCTTCAAGGATGCGTTTATGTCCAAACAGCAGCGAACCGAACCAATCAGCCTCCGGTGAGGAGCTGCTTTCAGCTACTGCTGTGAATTAGGTGTGTGTGAAGGCCGTGCCCACAAAACAACAATGGCAGACATGATAGACAGATGGTTCATCCAATCACCTGCCAGGTAATTTTTGAAAGTGCCTGCCTGTTTTCCAAACGCTTTCCACTGACGGCTTCTCACATGGTTTTGTGTTGACAAACCATCTGGCGCGTCAAGTTTGGCCCTTAATGGGTCAGATCGAGAATCTGTGTTGTTAAAACGCACTTCAAAATCAACCGGGACTAAAATCTTAATGATTGTAACTTTAAAGTCACAACGAACATAAATGTGAAAATGAAAACATTAGACCAAACAAATTAGAAGTTTGCTTGACAGGGCCATATTCAATACACTAAAAAGCAGAAAATCAGCCATGGGTTCATGATTCTGAACCCATGGCTGATTCTGGAACGGGGATTATGACCTATACTGCAGCCAGCCCCCAGGAAGCGATCCAGATGTTTTGGCTTCACTTATACAGTCTATGCATCAACCCCTGGTTACAATATGGAGAGGGACCAATGTGCCACACACACACACACACACACACACACACACACACACACACACACACAGGATGGTAGTCGGTGATTTGAGGCATTATAGTACAAGCATTTTGTAAGAAAAAAAGAATATCCTACAAATTGCAACAGAAAATCTGACAAATGTTTATTACTCATAAAAGTCTCCTCTATCACATATACAAAGTCCTAAGAAATCCAAGTGGTTTCCCAATGCAGGGAGACACTACAGGTGAATAGGGAAAATATTTTAACTAACAGATATCATCATGAAACTTCCCCAGTTGATTATTTACATTAAGACAATACTTTTTTGTATTACAAGTTTTCTGGACTTTTTTACGTTTAATTATGCAAATGAGGCATTATCTAATAAAATATGTCTTAATTTACATAAGGTGTTTTGGTATCTTTCAACTTGTTCCCTATTTTCCCATGCATTGGTGTCAAAGGGACCAATGTAAACCAAAATCTTTGAAATCTTAAAATGTTGGTCAAGTATTGAGCGAGAACGTTGTAACCAGCAGCCGTGAACCGGGCTGCAATGTAACCCTATAGGTCAAATGTTCAGCATCAGTTAGCGTCCACTAAAAGTGCTGTTTCTGTCACTGACAGGCTCAGATTATTAAGTGTCTGTCAACTTTATGGAAAGGATCCCTACAGAGATAAACCTTTTTGTTAAAGTGTAAGATCCTTTTTGTTTAACATGAAACAGCCCCGAAATCACCATCACCAAACCCACCAGACTCCATGTAGTGTCTCCCCTTAACATGGGCTGCAATGGGAAATTGGCATCACCGATTTCTGTATTTTTCAACACTTTCCACCACTTGGATTTCTTAGGACTTTTTATATGTTATAGAGGAGGCCTTTATGAGACTAAATTAAAAGTTAACAGTTACAGTAACAGTTAAAAGAGTTTCTGTTGCAATTTATGTGTGGGTCATGTTGCATAATGCCTGAACTATTAGCCTGGCAAGGTTTTCTTGGCTTTGATCTCCATCAGCATCTATTTGGATTCAGAGAGGACAATAACGCAGCAGAAAGCGCTTCATGATGATTTCCATTGCTAATCCTCTATACATCTGTGTAATCATGCAGCAATGTAATCAATATGCACAATGAGCCTGCTGTACAAATCTGCTGCCTACTATCTTCCACCATTCAGGAAACATGTAGCACTAATGCTTTCCCACACACTCCAAACATGCTCAGGTTAATATGCGTATGTACTGTATGAACAACCGCCCACACACACACACACACACACACACACACACACACACACACACACACACACACACACACACACACACACACACACACACACACACACACACACACAGTCTTGGCACTTCAGTCTGTTCACATAATAACTGTGAGATGAGTGTGAATCTGCAGACACCTCTCTAGTTTTACTGCTGCAGTGAGACTCCAGTAAGTGGAGCTGCCTGCTATTTCATCTGCCCTTCATCTGACCTTTCATCTGCTTATACTTTCCTCCAGGTTTACGATGCATCTTTCCTCTAATGTATGTGTGAAAGTGTGTAGGCGTGTGTCTCTGTGTGTGTACAAACAGCTACATCTGAGTGTGTGCTCCTGTTGTTATTAGACACTATATGCGTATAGTGTTTGTTTACATTCTGCATATACAACACATTTAAGTGGTTTGACCTGCCAGTCCTCAAATTCAAATAAATGGTAGCTGTTGAGGATATTCACCTCAACAGATGCTGTCACTTCAGTTACACAGATATGGGCTCGGGCATGCTTCAAACCAGGGTTATAATTGGAATTAAAACAACCACTGCAATGATAGAACAGAATAGGAAAATTAGATGTGGACTATTAAATATTAGATCTCTGTCTTCTAAAGCAGTACTAGTAAACGATTTGATATCAGATAATCAAATTGATCTATTCTGTCTTACCGAAACATGGCTGTCCCACGAAGAATATGGCAGTCTAAATGAATCCACTCCTCCCAGTCATATTAATACTAAAATTCCTCAAGCTCTGGCCGAGGAGCGGGAGTTGCAGCCATCTTTGATTCAAGCCTGATAATTAATCCTAAACCTAAACTAAATTCTAACTCATTTGAAAGCCTTGTTCTTAATCTTCTACATCCAACATGGAAAACATTACAGCCAATTATATTTGTTGTTGTTTACCGAGCTCCAGGTCCGTTTTCTGAATTTTTATCTGAATTCTCTGAGTTTTTATCATGTGTAGCCCTTAAATTAGACAAAGTACTTATTGTAGGTGATTTTAATATCCATGTGGACGTTGACAACAATAGCCTTAGTACTGCTTTCAACTCACTACTAGATTCAATTGGTTTCAGTCAGAGTGTGCATAAGGCCACTCACTGTTTTAACCACACCCTCGACCTTGTGCTGGCACATGGCATCGAAATGTAATAGTATTTCCACAGAATCCTTTATTATCAGACCATTCTTTAATAACTTTCGAATTCTTACTACCCGACTATAAGAAATTAGATAAAAGCTTCTACATTGGATGCCTATCTGACAGCGCTATAGGTAATTTTAAGGAAGTTATTCCAACAGCATTTAATTCAGTGCCATACCTTAAAGGGATACTTCACCGATTTAGAATTCAGCTTTGTATCAGTAGAAACCCGGTAGTATTTCTGAATGACCGTTCTTCCCTCCCTCATGTCCCCCTGAGACGAGAGATCTCTGCATTGGGGGTCTGGAAAAAATCTTCTGATGACGTAAAATGGCGATTTTTGCGTCATCGGATGATTTTTTGGCCAGAGGCAAAGGACTACAGCCAGTAGTAGGAGCTACTTCCGCATGTTTTCAAACCGCCCACAGGGGGTTGGACTGCAGAGTCTGGCCGAGGTATTCCGAATGAAAACGACAGGCTCTCTGTTTTCAGCAGCAAACATTTACAACAATTATGTGCATTCAAAGTACCGCACGTGTGTACCACCGGGATACATTGGTACAGATCGGAGAATATGCAGGAAACGTTATTACAGACAGAATACTCGGCACACTACGCGAGCTTCGCCTGCACGGAGACCAGCGGTGTCGCTCGATGCCGCTAGCCGGCTAGGGGATATCCTCATCGGCTAGGTGGAAAGCTAACGCTAGCCAGCCACCTGTCCCATCAATCCTGCTTGCAAGTGTCCGCTCATTAAACAACAAACTGGACAACATCCAACTTCAACGAAACTCCCAACGTGAGTTCAGAGACTGCTGTGTTTTTTTCTGTTGTGGAAACATGCCTGAATAGTGTACCGGACTGTCCAGCTACCAGCCCTGCTATCCCTCCAAGCTAGAGATGCTCTGTCGCCGGGTAAAAGAGGTGGGCTGTGTTAACACGGAGTGGTGCAGAAATGTGGTGATTTGTATCCATTTAACTGCTAACTGCTGGTGGAGTTTGTGAATGTTAAATGCCGACAATTCTACATTCCACGCTAAGTCATGATGAAACGTTTCGTGTACATGGTTGAAATGACAATAAAACATGCTTGAGTTGAGTTGAATGCCTCTGTCTGTCTGTCAAGCGGTAGGCATGGCTTGGGAGTGGATTCATAAAGCAGCGAAGCAGGTGCATTCTGGGATTTGGTGTCTTTCATCCATATAAGCCAAAAACACATTTTCTGGCTTTTCCAGGCTACAAGGCACCAATTTAAAAAAGAATTTTCACATTTCTACTACATAAGTGACCCAATTTAAAGATATATTCAGCTTTCCAGCGGTGAAATATTCCTTTAATACAATAGAGGACTCTTATGTTAACTTTACTCCCTCCCAAATTGATAATTTTGTATATGGTGCTACGGCCTCGCTACGGATGACCTTAGACTCTGTTGCTCCTCTCAAAAAGAAGATGATGAAGCAAAGGAAACTAGCACCTTGGTATAACTCTCAAACTCGCAAATTAAAAAACTTGAAAGCAAATGGCGTTCCACCAATCTGGAAGAATCTCGTTTAGACTGGCAAAATAGTCTGAAAACATATAGGAAGGCCCTCAGAAATGCCAGATCAGCCTATTACTCATCACTAATAGAAGAAAATAAGAACAACCCAAGGTTTCTTTTCAGCACTGTAGCCAGGCTGACAGAGAGTCACAGCTCTATTGAGCCATCTATTCTTATAGCTCTGAGTAGTGACGACTTCATGAGCTTCTTTAATGATAAAATTATAACAATTAGAGATCAAATTCATCACCTCTTGCCCTCAACTTCTAACGGTTCACCTTTAAACGTAGGACCGCTGGAAAGAACGACTAGACCTGACATATACTTAGACTGCTTTTACCCTACAGACCTTCAACAATTAATGTTAAAGGTCTCTTCAACTAAGCCATGTACCTGTCTCTTAGACCCCATCCCAACTAGGCTACTTAAAGAAGTGTTACCCATGGTTAACACTTCATTACTAGATATTATCAATATGTCTTCGTTTACAGGTTATGTACCACAGTCATTTAAAGTAGCTGTGATAATACCGCTTCTGAAAAAACCCACCCTCGATCCTGAGGTCTTAGCCAACTATAGACCTATATCTAATCTTCCCTTTCTCTCCAAGATCCTTAAGAAGGTAGTCGCTAATCAGTTATGTGACTTTCTACATAGCAATAGTTTATTTGAGGATTTTTAGTCAAGATTTAGAATGCATCATAGCACAGAGATGGCACTGTTGAAAATTACTAACGACCTTCTAACAGCTTCAGACAAAGGACTTGTCTCCCTACTTGTCTTACTAGATCTTAGTGCTGCAATCAACACTATTGACAATAGCATCCTGTTACAGAGACTGGAACAATTAGCTGGTATTAAAGGAATTGCACTAAGCTGGTTTAAGTCTTATTTATCTGAATGATCTCAATTTGTTAATGTTAACGATGAATCCTCCAGGCACACTAAAGTTAGCCATGGTGTTCCACAAGGATCAGTGCTTGGACCAATTCTATTCACCTTATATATGCTTCCTATAGGCAATATTATTAGGAAACACTCAATGAACTTTCACTGTTATTTGGATGACACCCAATTATACCTATCAATCAAGCCAGACACAACAAGTCAGTTAGCTAAACTTTAAGCATACAACAAAGGGAACGGCTGTGGCTCATTGGTAGAGCGGTCGCCTGCCAATCGGAAGTTCGATCCCTGGCCCTGCAATCCCATGTCGAAGCGTCCCTCGGCAAGACACGGAGTGTGAATGTTTATCTGATGAGCAGGAGACACCTTGTACGGCAGCCTCGCCCACAGCGTATGAATGTATGTGAATGGTTCCTTTGAGTAGTCATTAAAACAGTCCATTTAAAGATATAAAATCCTGGGTCTGATGTTAAACTCAGACAAAACCAAAGTTATTGTGCTGGGCCCTAAACCCCTCCGAACCTCATAACCTAAATATATAGCAACTCTGGACGGCATTGCCCTCCAATACTACAGTCAGAAATCTAGGAGTTATTTTTGATGAGGATATATCCTTTAACGCCCATTGAGAAACCTCAAGCACAGCCTTTTTTCCCCTTCATAACATTGCCAAAATTAGCAAACATTCAGTCTCAAAACGATGCTGAAAAACTAGTCCATGCATTTGTTACTTCCAGGCTGAACTATTGTAATTCCTTACTATCAGGTTGCTCAAATAAGTCCCTTAAGACTTTCCAGCTGATACAGAATGCTGCAGCGCGTGTTCTGAAAAGAACTAAGAAAAGAGATCATATTTCTCCTGTATTAGGTCGAATGCGCTTTGGCGGGTCAACGGCTATGAAATGTCTGTATCATCACTACGCTGCATTTTTATGAACTATGATCCAGCAGGCTCTGTCTTACACGCTATTACTCAACGAACTGAAGTTAGTAGCATTTAATAACTTCTAATGTGTTTTTCGCCGTGGCGACCGCAATAACAGAGAGTTACCAGCGGAAACACCGGTACCAATACAGGTTTCCCTCTCCTACTTAACAATATACCGCTGTGTTAATAACAATTAAAACTGTAGACAAATGTCAGCAGTTTGGAGTGGCGGCGCTACGTCTCTCTATGTTGCAGGTGAGCCGTGTCAGTGTGAATGGGGGCGGGGCTGCGCGGAGGAGAGATCCAAACACAGGCACGGCTTTACAGAAGGAATGGGTCATGTAACGCGACATTAAACCATATTGATATAAACGGCATCGCTTCGTTCGTGGGGAGGCAGCGGATGCGAGGACGTTAAGGGCACCGGTGCGACCTAGGAAATATCTTAGTCGCACCCTTACAAATTTTGGTGCGCAAATTGGTCGCACTATAGAGCCCTGATATATATATATATATATATATATATTGAAGAGCTCATAGTAACTTATTGTCGCACTAGAGCACTGTGCTCCCAGAATGCAGAGTTACTTGTGGTTCCTAGAGTCTCTAAAAGTAGAATGGGAGCAAGAGCCTTTAGCTATCAGGCTCCATTCCTTTGGAACCAGCTCCAAGTCTGGGTTCGGGGGGCAGACACCGTCGCCACATTTAAGAGTAAATTTAAAACTCACCTCTTTGATAAAGCTTATAGTTAGGGAGTGAGTGGTTGCAGCTGTCGCCGTGGTCCTGCTAGGCACCCTGCTACACCCTTCTATGCCCTGCAACGCTGTGCAGTGCCCTACTACGCCCTGCAACATCCAGCTATGCCCTGCTATGTCATGCTATGTCCTGCTACACCCTGGGTATTTATTGTGACTATAATGGCCACTGTTCATCATACCCCCCACCGGCACCGGCAGACAACCGCCCACCAAGAGCCTGGGTCTGTCCAAGGTTTCTCCCTAAAAGGAAGTTTTACTCACCACTCAAGGTTTCTGCCTAAAAGGGAGTTTTTCCTCGCCACTGTCGCACTAAATGCTTGCTCTTATTGGAATTACTGGAATTGTTGGGTCTAAGTTATAGAGTGTGGTCTAGACCTCCTCTATCTGTTAAGTGTCTCGAGATAACTCTTGTTATGATTTGATACTATAAATAAAATTGAATTGAAACTGAATTCAATTTTCATTTTATTTTTATTTTTATAATGTTTTGGGCATTTTGGCCTTTAATGGATAGGACAATTGCAGACCGGAAATTGGGAAGAGAGAGGGGGGAAGACATGCAGCAAAGGGCCACAGGTTGGATTCAAACCCTGGGCTGCTGCGGTAAGGACTGAGCCTTGGTACATGGCTACACACACTACCAGCTGGGCTCCTAGTTTTGAATTTTCAATTTGTTTTTGAATTCTTTCAATTTAATTTTGGTTTAGTTTTAGTTTGTTATCAGAGTGTGTTTGCTAGTTGTACTTTAGTTTCCGTTTTTTGTTTTTAGAAAGTTTTAGTTTTAGTTTTACAGTAGTTTTAGTTTGTTTTTGTCAGGGTCAGGTATAACAGGAAGCTACATATACACACAAAACACATGTTTGGAGAATAGCAATGATGTTTAATGTTTAATTTCTGTGGTTCAATGTCACAATGAGAGTTGACGGAAATTAATGCTGTCTCCTTTTTTCAGTAGTCATATACAGTATTATAGCTAACTGAAATGATTTACGTTCATTTTCATTTCATTTGTATTAGTTTTTTTAACCTGGCAATATAGTTTCAGTTAACTTTTTCTTGAAGGTTTTAGTTTTTATTTAGTTTCAGTTTACAAAAAATATTTTTCACTGCTTATTTTCATTTAAGTTTTAGTTTACTCTAATAACCCTGCTTCAAACTCATAGTGTGAGCGGGAGATAACTTTGTAAAAATCCGCTCTGCTCTCCATCTAAAATCCTCCCGCAGGCTCGTGCTTCGCTCACATGCTCCTGTCCCAAGCCAAAAAGGTTGGAACCAGTGTTCTACATTTTCATTCTGGGTGCGTCTGCAAAGCTCTTGATCTACGGGTCGATTTTTGTTCCTACCCTCACCTATGGTCATGGCGAAAGAATGAGATCCTGGGTACAAGCGGCCAAAATGGGTTTTCTCAGTTGAGTGGCTGGTGTCTCCCTTAGAGATAGGGTGAGACGCTCATCCGTAAAGGAACTCCGAGTAGAGCCACTGCTCCTTTCTGTTTAAAGCAGCCAGTTGAGGTGATTCGCCTGGGCGCCTCCCCATGGAGGTGTTCCAGGCATGTCCAGCTGGGAGGAGGCCTCGGGGAAGACACAGGACTAGGAACACCTCAGGATTCTCAGTCTGCGCTGATTAATGTGGCTCATTTAATTTTTTTTTTTTCTTTCATGTTTATTAAAATAGGGACAGATGCATCACAGCATTTATAGCTATTGCTTGTTTCCAATGCCCGTCCCTAAAAGGGCTTTTAAACTAAATTTTAATTAAAACAAAAATTAAACAAAGCCACATTAAAATAAATAAAGCAAATATACATGACACATCCATCTCTGGAAAGGGAAGTTTGGGGTCCTCTGCTGGAGTTGCTGCTCCAAAGGCAAATTTCTGTAGCCTCTCGTGTCTTTCCATTGACTTTAGAAGCAAAGGTGCTGCCTTTAAACGTGCCACCCGCGAACAGCTAGCAAGCTGTGAATTACAGTATGAAAGCTTTGGTTGAGCGGCTTGCATTTTGGCAACAATATACCCATAAGCATACCTGTCAAGTTTTGGATTTGAAAATAAGGGAAATTTTCTGGCGCCCACCGCGAGCAGTCCCACCACCCCAACCAAGCTCCAGTATCCCTTACATTTTAAGACAGGTGTACAAGAAAGCTAAAATCACCACTTGATGCAGAATGCTGAAAACATTTACAATTTATAACATTATCTTTACATTTACGTTTTGTTTTCATTCCACACATTCTTTTCATTTCATATTGCTTTTCTTTTACAGTTTTTCTTTTCATTTCACATAACTTTTCTTTACTCTTTTAGTGAGTTATTGTACAAATTTGTTGCAGACTTTGCATTCTTTAAGACTGTTTTGAAAGGAGTGTATTTGTGGGCTGGGCCAGAGTGGTTACAGTTTTTTCCAATTGCTAACACACTAAAATGACATGCATAGCACAATTATTTAAACTGACACACAGAGAGCAAAACCTCTTCTCAAGTCTCCAAAAGTCTAAACACATTTTGCAATTCGAAATGGCCCTTTTTAAATGCACTGAACACGGTTCTCTGCATAAGACACAACAATCTGACATAAAGTCACATGTCTGCCATTTCTAAACACTGCCATTCAAAATGAGACTACATGAGCTAATTGGCCAACATATGCGCCACCTGGCCAAACACCTCAATGCTTTATTGTTACCACTTCAATAGCACTATAAAAAGACCACATGTGAGCACCTCTTTTTTTTCTATATATTTTTTCTGCAATTTTCTTTTTCAGTTTACTGTTTTTGGGAGCATATTTCTGTTCAGTCCTGTGTAAATATATCTGCTGTGCATATTTTGCACTGACTTGTTTGGTTGCAGTTTTTTCCAGTTGCTAACACACTAAAATGACATGCATAGCACAATTATTTAAACTGACACACAGAGAGCAAAACCTCTTCTAAAGTCTCCAAAACTCTAAACACATTTTCTGCTTTACACACATTTTGCAATTCGAAATGGCACTTTTTAAATGCACTGAACACGGTTCTCTGCATAAGACACAACAATCTGACATAAAGTCACATGTCTGCCATTTCAAAACACTGCCATTCAAAATGACACTACATGAGCTTATTGGCCAACATATGCGCCACCAGGCCAAACACCTTACCACTTCAATCAGGAAGTAAGCACTATAAAAAGACCACATGTAAGCACCTCTTTTTTTTCTATATATTTTGTCTGCAATTTTCTTTTTCAGTTTACTGTTTGTTGTGAGCATATTTCTGTTCAGTCCTATGTAAATATATCTGCTGTGCATATCTTGCACTGACTTGTTTGTTGAAAAATAAAAACATAAATGTTTCAACAGCATGTGTATATATCTGCAAATATTTAGATAGATAGATAGATAGATAGATACTTTATTCATCCCGAAGGAAATTTTAGGATCCAGTAGCTTACACAACCTTACAGTAACACAACAAACACATATACACACATATATCACACATACATAAGAATAAAAATAAAAATAAAAATCACGCACAGAAATGCAATGACCATAATAAGATCTGTGCATGTGAACAATCTGACGAATTTTCTACAATTTGAACTATTTTAGTATTATGACACAGCATACTAAAGATGAGAGTGCTTTTCATTATGCACAACAGTGTGTAGTTGGTTAGACAAAAATCTGGTAATATGAATGAAGAGTGTGCCATGTGGTGCAAAAGTTTGATTTTGATAATGCTATATGTAGTTTAGGTTGCAGTGCTTCATTTTACAGGATATATATGGTATTTTGCAGTTTGGGTGTGTGGTTTTGTGAATTGTGTTAAGTATTTTGATAAAACCACATTAGTTTGCAAAATTGTGTTTTAGCAATTGGAAAAAACTGTAATTTTACATGAGAGTAGAGCGCAAACAGTTCTGTGGTCTAACGTCATTCTCTGTAACAATCTTTCGTACCATGCTAAACACCCTTTCTGAACTTGCATTGCTATGTGGAATGCATAGTAAAGCCTTCATAAGTTTTGGCAGCGCACCGTCTCTGTCGTAGCGTCCATCATCCGTCTCTGTTTTTTTCTTTTTTTTCCCTGCGTTGTCACTCATCATATGACCTCACACACTAAACTCGCGACAACTGCCACCTACAGTACCTGTAGTAGGCTACTGCCTACTGCAGATGGAAGTTATCGTGAGGCTAGTGACAGAGCTCAGATTGGGAATGTTTTTTTTTTTTTACTCCGCGCAGGGCCGGGCTATTATTATTTTTTAATAACGCAGGTTATATTTACGGGAAAATACTAATACAGGAGGACGGCGGGAAAAAAGGGTAAAATACGGGACTTTCCCGGCCAAAACGGGATACTTGACAGGTATGCCCATAAGCCTTTGCACGTTGGGGTTGTTTCCTGTAGTTGAACAGATTAAAGGAATATTTGCTTACGAGTTTAAATAAACTGCTGCTAATTACTTTTCTGTGAACACATTCTAGCTGGTAAGTTCCTGGACATAAATATGTAGATCCTGGATAAGAGGATCAAGCTCCAGCGACTAGATATAGATGACGAAGTGTTAATAAAAATGCTGTGAGTGAGTGCGCGTTACCTTGTCCTGGAGCAGGCTGTTGCTGGCTCTGCGGCTGACTGGCCACTGAGCTGCTGGCGTACAGAGACAGGATGGAGTCTTTAGATAAAAGCTTCTTCTCCTCCGCCTTCGTGGTGGTAGTGGTGGAGGTAGAGGAGGAGGAAGAGGACGAGGTGGAGGGGTCCGCCTGTGGAGGTGCTGGACTGGAACCAGACTGTCAGGTAGACAGAAGGGGGGGTGAAGACATATGTCAGGTCAATGTCAATGTCAATTTTATTTGTATAGCACCTTTGATTACACGTAGTGCTTCAGGATATTTAGTTTCATCGTCTACATTGCCATGTGCGCATGTGCGATAGTCACATCGCAGGACGTGCGATGTTAACGCAACAACTTTTTGGCTGCTTGATAGAAAAGTAAACTTTCACCGTTCTCCTTTTTCATGATTGTTACCAGCCGACCCTTTATGACAGGTGGCCATGTAGCCAACGTGTGTGTGACGTAACGTTAGTCCGACGGAGTTTGTTATGGGAAGTGAGGCTCTCCTGTGCATGCAGGCTCTGGAGGCACAATGAACCACTAATCACAATCAATGTTGATCAAGTTATTGAAGAACCAACGCAGGCCCCAAACTGAAATTTAGAGGAAGCAACATGCAAGCATTTTTAATATCATTGACTTTAGCCTGGATTGATAGGATTATATGAATACAATGTCACATCCAAAATCAGATCAGAAGAGTAGTCACAGCGCTTACTTGCTTTGGTGTTTTTAAAGCAAGTTCAACAAAGAATGGTTCACATAAGAAAAGTTCCTTTTTCATTTTTATTTTCTATGTAGATGCACTCCCCAACAAAATCACTCCAGTAGTCGACAATGATTTGTTATTTCCAAATGGAGCTATTTATGTCATCTTGTAAAAAATTACAGTCTTTTTTTCATATCCCAATATACAGTATATCGCAGGGAAAACAAATATCGCAATATCAGTTTTTTCCCCAATAGCGTGCAGCCCTAATTAATAATAATAGTGCTTTACATTAAAAAAACAGCATACACATTAAAACAAAGCATGAATAGAAATAGGAATACACAACAAGACAATCATCAAAAACAAACAAGACATACAAGTGCGACCATACAAATGCGTACACAGACACACACCGAACATACACATACTGTAATTAAACAAATGCCTGAGAAATAAAAAGGTTTTGAGTTTGCATGCTTTCAGGTAATTGTTGTATACTTGAAATGTCACAGGAACATTATTTTTGAAGCTGGGTAGGCTACTGTTTGTATGTATTATTGGCCATTATTAGAATAAGGAAATTTACAGTTAAACATTTTTTTCTACAAAACCCTTTTTCCCCATTTTACAAAAGAATTGCAATTCTCAAATGTTTAATGCTGTCTAAACACAAGCAGGCATACAAGAACATTAACAAAATAAAACAGTTTTAAAGGCAAAATAAATAGTGAGTATGGCTTTACACAGCATTCAAAGTTTGATTGTGATACGCTCTCTGACCAGACAAAAATGCAAAATCGAGTGCTGTAGAAGCAGCGAGATATGTGAGTGCATGTCACAGCCTGAGACAACCAGCACAACACGTAATATCTGTAGTTCATCTCCTCACAGTTTACTCTGCCTTCTCATTTAGTCCTCTACTTCATGTTTTCATGTTGTTTTTTGTTTTTGTCTTTGCACTTACGATACATATACGATATACTGTTGTTGTTTTCTTGTTTTTGTTTTTAAATTTATATAGGTTAGTTTACTCAATGAATTGTATGTATGTATTTTTTCTCATCTTATTATCCTTAATGCTTTGCCAATATTGTTCTTCTGACATTCATGCCAATAAAGCAATTTCAATTGAATTGAGAGAGAAAGAGAGAAAGCATGCAGTGGTGGCCCAGCGTGCTAGAGAGTAAATGAAGAGGGGGAGTGCCGTACAAAGCAGTATATCAGAGCAATAAAATAGTCTTTTCTCATTGTTTTGCAGGGATTATATTCTAAAGCAGTAATAAAAACCCACACACCTCTGCAGAAGGTGCCACATTGTCGGATTCTGAGTGAAATCAGAGCTTCATCCTGTCTGTTTCTGTGTGTCACTTGTACATCGATACGAGACGTTGAGGGGCAAAGCAGCGTTTGGGAATAAGAACGGGCTGCACATCCTGCACGCGGTTATTGGCTGGGGGTTACACACCCACGTGTGGCCTTAAGGCTATTTGCTGACGCCCATAAACGTCCCGAACACAGCAAAATAGGAAGAAAAGAGGACATACAGGCAGAGGACAGGGTATCTGCAGATACAGAGTCATAAGCAGTAGCACACATAATCTGCATCTGCAGAATTTTAAACAAATTAAATGAATAAAAATAAAACTCAGAATGTTAACACATCTCTACATAAAGCAGAAAACGCAGTCTGCTATATATCATAGATTTTCATTCTGCATGACCGCTTAAAACTCCGTTTGGGTCTGGTCATAACTGACAATTGAAAGGAATTATGTGTTAGTCTATACATTGTTTTTCGAGGAAAGCCCTGCATATTATACCTTTAAGTTGGCAAACATTTGATTGAAACCCAGAGCTATTACACCAAAAAATAAGCAAACAGGAATACAAATCTGACCAGACACCCAATGCCAACTCTTGGTACCTACAGTTATCGATCAGTACCAAAAAGGTTCCTTTGTCTGTCCCTAAATTACTTCATGTTGTTTAACAATTAACTCATCTTTCTCTTGGATTGCTCATTTGGAGTCACAAACATCCATTAGCTAAGTTTGACAGTTGGTGCATGTTTTTGCTCATCATATTGGTCTTAAGGTTATACAGGTAACACATAAAAACTGTGTATACAGACTGGGAGTATATTCGCTCATGCATAACGTATATATCAGGGTGAGAAAAAATGAGACAAGACAGGAGAACAGGAGAGAGGCGAAAGGAAGAGACAAGATAAAAATAAGAGGGAAAAGAGCAAGAGCTGAATAAAGGATGGGAGCGAAAAGAACGGTGGAGACAATAGAGGAGAAGCATTGTCACTGTAAGTGAGACAGATGACATTAATTAGGCCGCTGCAAAGAGAGGTAGACATGAACAGTTGCAGACAGGACACACACATACCTACACACAGACAGTCTCGCTCTCATGCACCTTCTAATTAAAAAAACTAAAAACTTTGAGGCACACACCCATTATGTCTAATGGATGGAGCTGCCAGAAAAGTAACACCTGCTTAAGAGCTCTGTACAGGTGTGCGTGCGTGTTTGTGTGTGTGTGTGTGTGTGTGTGTGTGTGTAGTGAGGTGACAGAGAATGGAGAGAGAAAAGGAGAGGCGATAGTCAGCTGGACTTCATGAATAAGATAATGTGAGACTGTGATAAAGAGTGGCTTCTGCAACACAAACACACACACACACACACACACACACACACACACACACACACACACACACACACACACACAGGTGAAAAAATGCACTGAATTCTTTTAGTCACACACAATCACAAATTTAATACTCAAGTGTACACGCATACAAACACACAAAGGTTGGAGAGTGTGTTTTTGCTGCTTAGCAGGCAGTGCTGCTCCCCTCCGTCTCTCTCTGCTGACTTCCTTTGGCTGGAGGAGGGAAGGAAGGAGGAGATAGTGGAAGTAAGGAGGAGACAGACAGGAGGGAAGAATGGAGAAGAAAACGAGGGACAGAGGAAGCGACTCAAGGAAAGGTCAGAAGAAGGGATAAATAAAAGGAGGAGGTAGGTGGGTAGGATGCAAAAGGAAGAGGAAAAGAGGAAGGAGAGAATTTGAAGACTGAAAATAAAGACACAGACAAGGAGCGAATTAAAGCTGCAAAGATTAATCGACTAATCAACTAGATTTCAACTATTAAAATAATCGCCAACTATTTTGATAATTGATTAATCGATTTGAGTCATTTTCACGAAAAATTCTCTGATTGCAGCTTCTCAAATGTGAATATTTTCTAGTTTCTTCTCTCCTCTGTGACAGTAAACTGAATATCTTTGAGTTGAGAACATTTGAGGACATCATCTCGGGCTTTGGGAAACACTTATCGACATGTTTCACATTTTATAGAACAAACAAAAAAGAAAAAAATTGACAGATTAATGGACCATGAAAATAATCGTTAGTTGCAACCCTAGAGAGGATGAGAATCCTGCCAACACCCAGTTAAGATGAGTCAGGTATTGACGGCGGCAGGATGGACCTTCTTACCTATTAATAGCTGCGGCACATCAGCATAACGTCTCCTGATTAGAGGAGCGAATGGAAGGTGAGAACAGGCAGCAAACTGTCCTCACGTGATTCGTCTGACGTCAGCGAGATACATGACATGACTTAATCAAGAGGCTGAGGCCATTTCCTGCTAAGCGTGTTTGCAAAGTTAGAAAAACACACTTAACAGACTTGAAATCCCCCAAACTGCAGTAATTGGCAGCCATTCAGCCTCCTTCGAGACATATTTGTAGAATGGACGCCGTGACTCAGTCAGAGTCTGACAGCTCTGTGATAATACCATCATCCACAGTGGGAGCTGCAACATGTGGAGCCTGTGGAATATTACCCAATAACCCCTTGGATATGAAGTTTTTAGGTCTCTTTATTCAAATGGAAATGTATTTTGCAATTGTCAATTCAATATGCAAAGTTTCAATGCAATCCTCAATTCGGTTATTTTGACTAAACATTAGAATGAAACCTTAATCAATTGCCTTTAATTTTGCCATGTTTTTTTGGTCTCTTCATTCAATTGGCAATTCTATGTGCCAGCTAAACAGCGACCCCAGTCTATTGCATTAACATTTACTTGGTCACCGCGCTTTTTTGGCCACTTTATTCAATTGGCAATGCAAATGCAATTCCATGTGCCAGTTAAACAGCGACCCCAGTCTATTGTATTAACATTTATCCCACAGTCACATTAGCTACAAGAGACAGAGACAAAGCGACAGGCTACCAATCATTTTCAATGGGAGTGGCCGTTTGCCAGCGACAAGCGACGAGCTCGCCGCTGCCACGAGCAAGGCGGGGCCAAAATAGACAAGAAGTCTATTTTATGCAAATGTGGAGCGATGCGACAAAGCGACAGCCAATCGGAGTGAAGGGGCAGCGTGACGTAGGTCAGTGGCTCGAGTCGAAGAAAATAATTCAAGATGGCGGAAAACGCTTCAGGACATCGTATTTCTGTATATATTTGATATGTTTGGCATTTTATCTCATATATTTTGTTACTTTTATCGAGAAATAAATACTTTTAAATCCAAAAACATCGTCCTTGTGACTTAACAATACCTCTGAAGTAACTTTTAAGACGTGCTTGAAGGTAGCACCGGAGAATTTCTGTTTACTGTTGCCAAGCAACCAGGAGTAGGCTAGGCACGCCCAGGAGCGCCCACAAGCGAGTGCATGTCGCTCTCTTTTGTAGCTAATGTGACTGTGGGGTTACTTGGTCACTGCGCTTTTTTGGTCTCTTTATTCAATTGGCAATGCAAATGCAATGTCTCGTCAAGGCAGGGCTTCAGTTAGGACGTCATTTCCTTGTTTACTGACTGACTTACTGGCTTCAACTCAAATCCAGTCGTCAATGCCAGTAAAGGCCACTTCTGCTCTCCTTGTTCGGTAAGTTTAACGTCATTCCTTAGATAACGTCCATACTGTCTGTTCAGCCTAGACTTTAGGCATTACAGGTAGTTTATTGAAGTAAGACCGTTGTTGGTTTTTCTGTGTTTATTTACATGATGAGGCATTACAATTAGCAGCAGTTAGTAGCTTGCTAACAATCTAGGTAACACAAGCAAAGTAACTTTGCTAAAGTTAGCTATGTTTAGTGCCGGTTGCTCATTAATTTACAAAGCTAGTGACAACAGTAAAGGCAGAAAAATGTCTGAGGTAAACACACAAGCATTTAAACCCCTTATTAACCTGACACCAGTCAGGGAAGCGTCATGGGAAGCCTTTAGCCAACTGTAACGTTATGTACTATCATTCTATAGCCTGTCAAGAGTAAGTCATACACTTTCGTGATGTTCTTATGTATTTATTGCTTACCATATGCACAGTAAAAAAAAAAGAAATTGGTTGTCTAAAATGTAAACAGCAACAGCATATTAATTAAGCTATAATGTAAAGACTTAACACAAAACGTTTTTGTGCAAATACATTTTCTTGATGTGAGGAAACCCAGGCTGAAGCAGTGGATGTTGAACATAAGGAGGAAGAAAAATTACTACTGGGAAATGCTCTTTATTTACATGATTTATTTAAATCAAAACATCATGAACAATATGAAGCTAAATAAGAGAGCTGTGTCAAACAAATGAAATGTTCCAATTTCAAAGTGTGGGTATGTACAGTATGTATGTTACTCTACACACATGATGGTTCTCCATTCACCTGGTATGACAAGCTGTTATATATGACACATTGCCATTATTCATCTTCTCATTTAAGTGTCATAATTTAAAAGGATATGTATCCTGACGGTGACAACTGAATGACCACATACAAAACCTGATGTACTGAATCCATCTGCACGTGGAGAAGGGAGACCACATCGGCATCTTTCTCTGTTCTTAAAAGACCTTATTAATATGATGCTTCAATCAACTTACGTACAATTCAGCCTTACTGATGTAAGAAAGTTTCAAGTTGTTGTTAATGACTTTTACTTGCTTAACTTTAGCTATGTTTACATGAGGTAAAGATAAAGGGAGATTTTAGTTGGCTATGGTAAACAATAGTCTAGCTAGAGTGAATGAGTGAAATACAAGAAATAACTAACCTAGTTAGCTATCCGAAGTTCTCTATTCTTTGCCAGTAATATAGCATGCTATCTCTATAGTATTAAAAACAATATCAGTCCCCACCGTTATATCCTTCAATTCATTGAGCAGATGGATACTGGAAGATATTTTGAGAGGGAGTGAGGGAGGGAGGGAGGGAGAGAGAGAGAGAGAGAGAGAGAGAGAGAGAGAGAGAGAGAGAGAGAGAGAGAGAGAGAGAGAGAGAGAGAGAAAAAAAAAAAAAAAAGGAGAAAAAAAAAAAAAAAAAAAAGAGAGAGAGAGAGAAAGGAGGGAGGGAGAAGCAGGAGTTTGGCAGGGCAGCTGATTTTGAGGGAAGCGGCTTGATTGAGGTCAGTAACGTTAGTGGTCTACAGCAATGGTTCTTAAAGTGTGGTCCAGGGACCCCCACGGGTCCTTGAGGGGGTTCCAGGGGGTCCCCAGCAAAAAGTTAAATAACTTATTTTCAGATAGATAGACTCATTCATAGTCTTTCTTTAATAAAACATCTAAAAGCAAAAATCCTATTAGATGGGGACCATTGGACAAAATCTAATCTAGTTTCTGTCAGTTCAGGGGTCCTTGATGTCAAAAGGTTTGAGAACCACTGGTCTACAGGGCTAAAAAAGTCTGGGATGTTTTGTTTTCTTCTAACAACAGGCATTTGTTGGCAGGTCTAGACACCAAGGCATAGCCTAAACAAAATTATTTCATTATATTTATTATATATGCTATATTCTGACCAACTTAACTTTCTGCATTCATTTGCTGTAATAAATTATGTAGATGTTTTAGGCTAGGCTATACATGAGCATACATACTAGGGTTGCACGATATTGACAAAATGTGATATTGCGATATCGATTATGAATATTGCGATACAGATATTAATTTAGATATTTTTAAACATATGTAAAATTACATAAGTTATGGGAAAACACATCAAAATAGATTGATAACAAATTAAACAAGTTTTGTTACAACACTAGGTTTATTTCAACTGTCATACTGGACTGGTACAACATGAATGAATAAATAACGACCATGTCTACAGAACAGGACATGTTTTACATGTTAGTGTAATAATCACCTTATTTTTAATCTATTGATACGTGTTCACGGGGACATTTTTGTCGTTTGTTTCGTGGTGGCCAGCACGAAATGGTCTATACGGAGATTAACGGGGAAAGCAAATGCCACACCCCGGGGGAGGACGCCTCACACGCCGGGAGACTGTTGCGGGGGAAGCGCGACAATTACGGGATGGCGGAGGTTGGGTTTAGGAAAAAAACAATGGGGAAAGGACGCCTCACATGCCGGGAAACGGCCGCGGGGAAAGGACGCCTTACACGCCAGGACACGGCCCGCGGGGAAAGGACGCCTCACACGGCGGGAGACGGCCGCAAAACACCGGAGAAACGACGCCTCACACGCCGGGAAACTGCCGTGGGGGAGGACGCCTCACACGCCGGGACACGGCCGCGGGGAAAGGACGCCTCACACGCCGGGACACGGCCGCAGGGAACACGTGACAATAACGGGAAGGTTAATGGGGAAACAAAACGCCACACGTGGGACGCGGTAAGGAAAAAAACAACGGGGAAAGGAAGCCTCACACGCCGGGAGACGGCCGTGGGGAACACGCGACAATAACAGGACGGTTAATGGGGAAACAAAACACCACACGCGGGACGCGATCCCCGGCCTCCTGGGTGAAAGTCCGGAATTGTTTGACCCATCCACCACTCCAACTAACCTCCTTACGCGGATTTTCGGCATTTAATACTACTCACTACCGTAGACGTGCTGTGACCACGACATATGCTTCCCATTTAAATACATTAGTTTACATTTTCGTCCTGGACACCACGACACAAACGACAAAAACGCCCCCGTGAACACGTATCTATAGATTAAAATAACGTGACCATTTGACGTACTGCCATGAGACTGGGTTGCTTATCAACAGCTTACATGATAAAGTATGGAACAATGGATATTTATTATTTTATTCTTTCTAGTACTGTTATTTGTCATGGTACACTGACCTCTGTTTGTCTGTTTTACTGATTTGTGCTGGACCTGACATTTTGGATGTTGACATGACACTTGGGTAAAATAATTCAAGCGAATAAAGCTGGTGAAACTGTGTTTCCATCCAACGGCTTTGAAAAACCTGTGCGTAATGACGTCACATGCTGTTTTGCGGTCAAATTGGTATATTGAATTGATTTGAGACATTTTATGGTGTTTCCATTCATTTTCGTACTGAATTGCACAACATTCAAGCTGACATTTGTGAACAAAGATTTGCCAGACAAAATGGATCGCGCCATCAACCTACAAATGATTCATATTGCACAAGTCGTAATAGTGTTTATGTGCCAGCTGATAGCAACATATCAAGCTATAATAAGAAAACAACGAAACTATCAACACATTGCTATGATGATGCAGATGCGTAAATGCCCGAAGACAATGGAGGCGGCCTGTGGTGTTTCCCACACCACAGGCCAAGAGCGCTCCAAACTGGCTCTGGAAGATTGTGGTTTAGAGACACTTTAGAGCATTTTCGGATTTGACATGTTGTTTAATTTTCTTGGCCCGTCCCTTGACCCAGCCTTGAAGGCTGCAGGGATTTTGTCAATAGAAAGGTCTGGCCATCAATCGTACTACAGGCTGTAATTGACGGTCGTTGCATCTTAAGGCACATTTGCGTCGGCACTCCCAGTAGTGCGCATTGGGCGCGGTCTTCACCACTTCTGACCTGTACAGGTGCTTCTTTTTAACCATAAAACTGAAACCTGAAACTCGCAATTCATTATTTATTCGGCAAATAACGTTTCCATCAGCTTTTATCGCATAAGCTGTATATCAATCAAGAGAAAATCCAATTAACCCAAACATATAAACTTTGAGTCGATTTTCATGAAATTCAATTGAATTTTACTGTTTCCATAAGCCATTTTTCTTTCGATATCACTTAATTTGCATAAAAACGTGTGGATGGAAACATAGCTACCAATTCAACCACTCTACTGTGCAGTAACAGTAGTTAGTGTAATTAAATATTTTTTTTGTCTTATTTGACCTGGAACTTATCTAATAGAGAGAGGAATTAGGTATGGTATTACTTTATCACACATTTACACGAGCAGATGGATATACTCATAGCCTACAGAATAACTCAGCAGGAGCACAGTCTGGCCTAAGTAAGTTCCACCCATGCAGCTTTGATGTATCTAAAAGCTAACATTAGAGTAACGTTTGTAAGTAAGAGTTTGCAAGGGAAAATTGTGCATAGCCTGGGGTCTAAGCCCCCCATCTTTCAATCCTAGTGACGTCCCTGAGTATTAGCTAAATTTGCTTTAAAAGGACAGTGAAGCAGTCCTGCAGATTTCTTGCCAAAGCCAAACTGGTGGCACACACATAAAATGCAGTGATATGTCAGTCTGACCTCACTTCTAAAGGAGAAATACAAAGCAGAGCATGTCACATGTGCGTTTATGCTTTTCTTTGTCTTTCTCAGTCACTCTCTCTCTCTCACACACACACACACACACACACACACACACACACACACACACACACACACACACACACACACACACACACACACACACACACACACACACACACACACACACACACAGCTTCCACATAGTGTGTGATATGTTGCAGGGCTCCTAGCAGCACATTGTGTAATAGAAAGCCTCTTCAACAAGGCTCCATTCTTCTCAGCCAATGTTGGTGTTGATGGGTGCAGCCAGAGCTCTGAATTACCACTCTGACAGCCTTTTTCTCACTGTCGCTATTCATAGTCCTCTACAGCCAAACACACACACACACACACACACACACAAAATACGACACAAAAAATCTTTCTCCCTATGGTTTTCCATCACTGCAATACTCAAACTCCCCTCTGATAGACCATCTGTGGCTTTAAAACCACACTAGGCTGTGTGTGTGTGTGTGTGTGTGTGTGTGTGTGTGTGTGTGTGTGTGTGTGTGTGTGTGTGTGTGCGTGCTGAAGGATTTGGGCTAATCTACTGAAAACAAAAGCAAAGCTCACCTCGGAAATCTGAATTCAAGAAAGAGAGTGCCAGTAAGGAACAGGAAGGAAAGAAGAAATGAAAGACTAAAGGAAAGGAAGAACAAGAAGGAAGAAATCAATTGCTGGTTAGTTCATTACCTCATCCCTCGCTACCTCCCTTGAATTTTTTTCTGCCCTCAACAAACTACAAACAAACTTGTCGGGTAAAAGCTCACTTGCCATATACAACTATGATTTTTTTTTTTTTAGAATAGCATGGTTTTAGAAGAAGTGTTTTGTTCAAGTTTTCTGCCAATCATCATCTGCTTGTGCTGTGCCTTGAGTAGGGTGCTCTTTGATCAGATGGCTTCTATGTTGGATAGAGACGGTGTTCTGTCTTAAAAAGACCCTTCCCTTTTTATACCAAATGTTGAGCCCTGAAGACAAACACTTTGGGCCCTATCTTGGACTCTTTGTACACCGACACATGTATCATTCCTATTTTGCACCCGATGCACAGCGGACTTTTCCCTCCATAGACGCACGTCGGTAAATTAGGGAATGTATTTGCGCTCCTATTTTGCAGTTTCAGAAAACAATTCCGCCACAGACCAGGAAAAACCAAGTCTAAAGTCAGTGGCGCATTATTCAGATGCTATTTTAGGGGTGCATGCTTGGCCATAATGTAGCGTGTGCACACTGTGCATACACTTTGCTTCTCTCATCTACACGGACGCAGCAGTTCCCATTTTTGCAAACCATACATAATTACAAAGAAAAATATTACTTAAAATTCGCTTCAGGTGTTCGGATAGGTCCAGGAGGCACTTTACAGTACAGTCCTCAAAAATTCGCAGCATTCTTTGTGGCTTGTTGTGTTTTACACAACATTTCCATGAATCATGGATGTGTTGATGACATAAATGAGGATATATTAGAGGACTTAAGGAGATGTGATGTTGAACTACGGCGGGATTGGACACTCCGGCGGGATCTGGTCTGGGAGTGGCAATGCGCGATGCGCTCCTGGTGGAGCAGTTGGACGGAGATAGAGTGGGGGGAGGAGGAAGGGGCACAAAAGGAGCAGGTGGTGTGTTTGGAGGGCCATGTTCCATGGCTGCAGCAATCCTCTCCAGACTTGAGGAGATGCGCCCGAGAGGCCACAGCAACATCGCCACCCGGTCAAGACATTTATTACTTTGGGCATTTATTACTTTGCCGCATCCCGGACAGCTCCCGCTGGCGTGCGCCAGGCAAATCCGCCGTCATAATAGCAATCTGCCATGGAACAAGCACGCCTGCTCTTAAAGGGAATGTGAGATGATGCTCTGATTGGTTTATTGCACGTTACACCCAAACCACACCTAGCTACTTCAGACCAACCCATTTTAGATTTGCGTCAGGCGCAAGAGTCATTTATCCCGCCGGTATAATAGCAACAGCGCCCGAGATCCGCCCACAAAGCTACTTGCGTTTCAGATCGTTAAAATAGGGCCCTGTGAGTGAAACTCAGTTGGTGCAATTGAGTGGTTGGTTGAGAGGGAGCAGCAGATCCAGCAGAGCGGAGCAGACGGATGTGGAGAATGTGTTGATATGGATATTAATACTGAGGTACATGCAGCCAAGCACATAGTGAAATGTTTGATGAACACAAACCAAAACTCCCCTTCCCATGATCTTGATTGTGGTTTGTGTAAATTCCCACAGCTCCTTTTTCAAAGGCGGGGAACTTTCCCCATAGAACTGACAGTTGCAAATTGCTTGATCTTCGTTAATCCAGTGGAATTCATAGTCAACCTCTTTTAACATGTCTCGTCCTATTATCTGCACGGTCCAGCCTTAAAGTGATATTTTGGTTCCTTGTATTCACCATGACCTCGAACCAAACACCCTTCAGAAGTTTTACATTGGTTTGTTAGTTAGCGTAATAGCGTTAGCCGCTGAATGCTTATAGCAGCAGAGGCTAATGAATCGAAGTGTTTCTTAACCTTACCCCACTAATAATGCTCGAAATGATACCAAAGGTCTACACTAGTATATATAGTTATGCACTCATAAAACAATGGATTGTAAAGTTTGTAAGTACAACAGAAGGTTATGTAAATAACACTTGCCTGCGGCGTCTGCTCTCTGCTGTTGTTGTTGCTGCTAAAGACGAGTGCTTAGGGGATCTACAAATTACAACACCGAAAAGAGATGCAACAAAAATATTTTTTCATTTAACTTATATTTTAAAGTAAGTGCTGTAGTATAACTAGCAGGAGACAAGTAATAATTGAGGTAAGTTTGGAGACATTACCTTATTTAATCATTAAATTAATAAATATTTTTGTTGCATCTCTTTTCGGTGTTGTAATTTGTAGATGTCCCTAAGCACTCTTACTGCCCAGTAGTAACAGCAGCAGCAACAGCAGAGAGCAGAAGCCAGCAGGCAAGTGTTATTTACATAAACTTCTGGTGTACTTACAAATTTTACAATCCATCGTTTTATGAGTGCATAACCTATTTGTACTACTGTAGACATTTGGTATCATTTCGGGCATTATTAGTGGGGTAATGTTAAGAGACACTTCGGATCCATTAGCCTCTGCGCTAAGCTTTCAGCTGATAACGCTACGCTACGCTAACTCTCCCAATGTTCAACCCAGGTGAAAAAAGCTTCTGGAGGGGTGTTTGGCTCGAGATCATGGTGCAAAGGACCCTAGGGTGAAATTACTCCGAACCATCACTTTAAATGCACATGCGATGAGGACAGAGATGCACCTTGCCGACATAAAGATATATAAAGATGGGTGCGCCATCTGCCCATCCTCTGAGGTCCGCAACCTTAGTGTAATCCTGGACTCCACCCTCTCTTTCCATACTCACATCAAATCCATCACCAGACTCCGGCCATCACTCTCTGACTTTGTGGCAGAAACCCTCATTCATGCCTTCATAACCTCCCGTTTGGACTACTGCAATGGAGTCCTGTCTGGGGTCCCCAGCAAA
The DNA here is from genome assembly GCF_010015445.1 of Perca fluviatilis. NCBI lineage: Eukaryota > Metazoa > Chordata > Actinopteri > Perciformes > Percidae > Perca > Perca fluviatilis. The sequence continues at coordinate 30,971,138 of NC_053130.1, read as the reverse complement.
ACCCTAGATAGGATCCAGTATGTCCACAACTCTGCAGCCAAGGTCCTCACCCATACCAAGACCTGGCAGAACATCACCCCAACCCTCATCCACCTTCACTGGCTCCCAATTAAGTCCTGCATCACATATAAAATCCTCCTTCTCACCTACAAATCCCTCCATGCCCTGGCCCCACAGTAGCTCTCCAACCTCCTCCATCCATACACCCCACCCCGAAACCTGCGGTCCTCAGACACTGGCCTGCTCTCCATTCCCTACACCAGACTCTGTACCTTCAGACAGAGCCTTTAGTGTTGCAGCCCCACCCCTCTGAAACACCCTCCCTGCAGATATCCGAAATGCTACATCCCTGGACATTTAAAAAAAAACTCCTGAAACACCACCTGTTCACCACAGCCTACAACCTCATTTAGCTTAGCCACAGTACTTCTGTAAAGTGTCCTTGGGTTTCATGAAAGGTGCTACATAAATAAAAGATATTATTAATATTATTTTTATTATTATAAATGACACATAAACTGCAAAGCCTTAGTAAATCTGCACCTGGGTCTTCTATTGATTCCTCACAAACACATCTGAACCCAGCAACTTCAGAAAAAAAAAAAAAAAAACAGAAATGGGATTGGCGGTGATGATTTAAGCCAGTGCTTTAGGTGTGTCTGCATCATCGCACTCATTCTCTTACGACTGGTGGGACTTGATGCTCCACGTCTTGTCCCTGCCCTTTCCCTCCACCTTTCTTTATTTGTTCATTCCTCTCTTAACCTGCTCTCCGCCCTCTTTCCATCCATCTATTGCCCGGGACCGTTTTTCCTCTCCTAACATAGCAACCAGTCTCATCCCACCCTCTTTCTCCCTTCTTCCATCTTCTTGAATCTGTTAGAGAAGCCACAATTTAGCCAAGAGAGATCGATCTCTTGAAACACCTAAACACAGCTAGTGAAGTGTACATGCTTGCTGAAGTTATATACGTGGCAAAACTTTTTATATATTTGATATTTCAAATGATCTGTCTCCTGCAAAGGCCTATAGTAAAATACACCAGCAAATCAATCAAGTGGAGAATTCAAACACAAACTAGAAAATGCATTTCCTGCAGAAAATGCGTGGGAATGCTGGATAGCTGAATTGCTAAAGCTAACTGGATGAATAGCTTAAATACGTAAAAAGAAGATGAAGTAGTGAAAATAGTTGAAAAAGTAGGAATGGTTTTAATTAACTTGAATTTCATATAGTACCACTAATGTACAAATGATGTGGAATAATTAAAGTTGTTTTGAAAAGCTTATGCTAAAGCTAAACTGAATTGCTGGTTAAAATGTGTAAGAAAAAGGTGAAGTTGTCAGACAGACAGACGGACGGACAGAGGAAAGAGGAAAGAGAACAGAGAAAGAGGACAGAGACAGAGGACAGAGGACAGAGGACAGAGGACAGAGGACAGAGAACAGAGAAAGAGGACAGAGGACAGAGAAGAGAGAAAGAGGACAGAGAAAGAGGACAGAGAACAGAGAACAGAGAAAGAGGACAGAGGACAGAGGACAGAGAACAGAGAAAGAGGACAGAGGACAGAGGACAGAGAACAGAGAACAGAGAAAGAGGACAGAGAAAGAGGACAGAGAACATAGAAAGAGGACAGAGGACAGAGGACAGAGAACAGAGAACAGAGAACAGAGAACAGAGAACAGAGAAAGAGAAGAGAACAGACAGACAGAAGTGGAACGCAAAAGATATAGACTAATGTTCATATTAATGCCTGTAGTATCTCTGTGTGTCTGTGAAAGTGCTATCATGGTAACGAATGACCAGTGAATATGTTTGTAAACACCCTTTGATGTCTGTAATCAGTTAACGTGTCACCTGCTGAAACTGTCACCTGTGAACGCTGCTGTTATTCAGAAACACTGACAGCGAGCTTTCAAATAATGGCTCAGACTGCCAAAAGAATAACTGCTATCAGTCAAATGACGTCATCCTGAGCACCACAAGGCCTTTGTGAACGTATCGGTATAAAATTTATGTGGATAAACTTAAAAATTATTTTTTTAAATATCAGCGATTTAAAAAAATGGTCCACTCTGCATTTCGCTCAGAAATATGGAGAATTTTAAACAGGGCAGCGAATGGAGGAAGATTTGGAACTCTCTGCATTTTTTCAAAGCTTCACACTCTAATCGATGACATCATCACTCTAAGCAACCCAATACACACTCATTAGAAACGCGGAAAAATCCTGAAATGATCACTAAATTTAAACAGCTTTTTCACAAAAACTGTAAAAGATATCAAAACACATAATAGTTCCTGAATACCTGAATATTTTGTGAACAGTTTAAAGGTTGAATCACGTCTGTAGGTGGAAGAATGTAGGAGGAGAAACATTTTGAAGCAGAAGAGGATTTGAAGGCCGCTCTCATTGACTTTAATGTTAAAATAAAAATGTTTAAAAGCTTAATATTTTAAAATGTATAAATAGTAGAAAAAAAGTTGATGAAGTGCCATCATCTTATGAAAGAGCTGAAGATTTTAAAAGTTGAATGGTTTTAATGGCTGAAAGTATGCAGAAGTTACAGAGAGCCAAAAAACATACGGAATAAATAAGAAGACATAAACTAGAAAATGCATTTCCTGCAGGAAATGTGTGGGAATGCTGAATAGCTGAATTACTAAAGCTAAACTGGGTGAATAGCTTAAATCCGTAAGAAGAAGTTGAAGTAGTGAGAGTAGTAGAAAAAGTGGAAATCGTTTTAATAAGTATGAATTTCATTAAAAAGTTAAAAGTTGACGCTAAACTGAATTGTTGGCTTTAAAAGTGGAAAAATGACAAAATATGTAGAACATTGTGAGGTCTGAGTATATTTTCTAACTGATAATGACTCACATATGCAGAAATATGAAACAAATTATATGAACAATCTTAAAGCCCAAATGCATTGCACCGCACTGCTGAAAATCTGGAAAATTGTCAGAGATGGAAGCGAAAATTGCATTACCTAAATAAGTGAAGCGCTAAAATACATTGTTAGAAAAGCTGGAAGCTGAACTGTAATACTGTCAAAGATGAAAGTTGAAATGAATTACCTGAAAATTTCTTAATATTTAAAAAGTATATATAGTAGAAAAAAGTCCTATCATTAGCTGAAAGAGCTGAACATTTTAAAAGTTGAATGGTTTTAATAGCTGAACTTATGCAGAAGTTACGGAGAGCCAAAACAAAACATGAATAGCTGAATTGCTAAAGCTAAACTGGATGAATAGCTTAAATCCGTAAGAATAAATTGAAGTAGTGAGATTAGTTGAAAAAGTGAAATAACATCTTGGTCAGGGACACATTGATTGATGTACCACAGCAGGATTCGAACCCGGGACACCCACACCAAAGCCATGTGTTATAACCACTACACTATCTTCAGCATAAACAAGCAGTGTTCCTTCAGTACTTATAAAGCATTAATCCCCACACCTAATGAGTGAGAGACAGTGTGAGAGAACCCTTCAAACAAGCCTTAATAAATCCACAACAGTACATGCTATCGAAACAGCGACTTCACCGTTAGAGACACACGGCCTTTGTGAACGTATCGGTATAAAATTTATGTTGATAAACTTAAAAATGTGGGCATATCAGCGATTTAAAAAAGTGGTTCACTCTGCCTTTCGCTCAGAAATGTGTAGAATTTTAAACAGGGCAGTGAATGGAGGAAGGTGTGGAACTCTTGTCATTTGGAAGCTCGCCCAGCCAATGGCATAAGGCGTATCACATAAATGAGCACATTGCCTGAAACTAGACAAACATACCTACGTTTTGATGTATAATTTGTGCATGACAAGTACAAATTGTGGGTGTGAGAGCAATTTATAGAGAAAGAACTAAGATAATTTTTTCAAAGCTTCACACTCTAATTTATGACATCACTCTAAGCAGCCCAATACACACTCATTAGAAACGCAGAAAAATCCTGAAATGATCACTAAACTTAAACAGCTTTTTTACAAAAACTGTAAAAGATATCAAACTGAAAAGATAGAGCCGAAAAGCTGAATATTTTGTGAACAGTTTAAAGTTTGAATCATGTCTGTAGGTGAAAGAATGTAGGAGGAGATACATTTTGAATCAGAAGAGGATTTGAAGCATGCTCCCATTGACTTCAATGTTAAAAAAATGTGTTAAAAAGCTTAATATTTTAAAAAGTATAAATAGTAGAACAAAGGTTGGAGACGTCCCATCATTAGCTGAATGAGCTGAACATTTTAAAAGTTGAATGGTTTTAATAGCTGAAAGTATGCAGAAGTTACAGAGAGCCAAAAAACGTACGGAAGAGGGAATAAAAATAAAGAACCAACTAGAAAATGCATTTCCTGCAGAAAATGTGTGGGAATGCTGAATAGCTGAATTGCTAAAGCTAAACTGGTTGAATAGCTTAAATCCGTAAGAAGAAGTTGAAGTAGTGAGAATAGTTGAAAAAGTGGAAATCGTTTTAATAAGTATGAATTTCATTAAAAAGTTAAAAGCTTATGCTAAACTGAACTGTTTGCTTTAAAGGTGGAATAATGACAAAATATGTAGAACATTGTGAGGTCTGAGTAGATTTTCTAACTGATAATGACTCACATATGCAGAAATATGAAACAAATTAATACTGTAATACTGTTAAAGATGAAAGTTGAAAAGGCTGAAAGAAAAAATATTTTTATTATTATCACATATATACACTGCATAGAACGAAAAAGCATCAATCTAGCTGAGATGAGATGTGAAATATATTAGGTGAAAAGAATGGGTCTGAACAAGAAGAATGAGAGGAAAGAGAGGAGAGAAAGAGAGAAGAAAGGAGAGCAGGAGAGAAGAGACGAGAAGAGAGAAGAGAGAGGAGAGAAAGAGAATAAAAAGAGAAGGAGAGAGAGAGGAAAGAGAGGAGAGGAAAAGAAAGACAGCAACTTTGACTAAAATTGACTAAAAAGGCTGAAAGTTTAAAGACTTTGTATTATTATCAGCCAGATCCATTGCGTAGAACAAACAAGCATGACCCTAAAGAGCTGAGAGGTGGATATATTGGCTGAAAAGAAACGGGCTATATACATGGATGAAATCACAAATCAAAAATGACCCTGGAGGGAGAGACAGAAGGAGGAAGGGGAGAGAGGAGTGAGAGAGAGGAAGGGAGGGAGAGAGAAGGAGTGGATGGGAGGAGAGAGAGAGATTGAGAAGGATGGAGGGAGGGAGGGACAGACAGAGGGAGGGAGAGAAAGAAGGAGGAAGACTAAAGGAAGGAAGGAGTGGAACAGAGAAGGGAGGAAGACAGAGAAAAGAGAAAGAAGGAAGGAGGGAGGCATAGAGAAAGAGAGTGAGAAAAGAGGGAGGGATACAGACAGAGGGAGGGAGGGGAGACACAGACAGATAAGGAGACAGACAGACAAACAGACAGACAAGACACACAGGAGTGGAACACAAATGATCTAGACTGATGATCATAGTTAGTCTAGTTAGTTGACTCCTACAGCAAGCCTGGAGTAATCAGTAGACTGTCTGTGAAAGGGTTGTCATGGTTACTAAGGGCCTGGGCCATGTTTATAAACATCTCTTTGATCTGATAACGATAGCACCTGCTCTTAATATGTCTCCTGTAGCACATGCCAGCACTTCAGACACTGATAGCAAGCTCTCAAACAAAGCCTCAGGCTGCCAAAACTATAACTTATATCACTCAAATGACGTGATCCTGAGCACCACAAGGCCTTTGTGAACGTATCGGTATAAAATTTATATGGATGAACATAAAAATGTGGGCATATCAGCGATTTAAAAAAGTGGTTTGTTCTGCTCTTCGCTGGAAAATATGCAGGACTTTTATCATTGTGGTGGATTGAGGAAAATGTGTTACTCTCATCATTTGGAAGCTTGCTGAGCCCACGCAATACACACTCTGTTTAATCGATAAAATTTCCTGAAATGATCACTAAACTTAAACAGCTTTTCACAAAAACTGTAAAAAGATATCACACTGAAAAGATACGTTTGGATAGCTGAGTATTTTGTGAACATTTTAAAGTTTCTTTGACGTCTGTAGGTGAAAGTATGAAGGAGCTGAAACTTTTGGGAGCCGCGAAGAAGATTTTAAGGGTTGAAGCCGGCTCTCATTCACTTCAATGTTAAAAAAAGTGTGGAAAAGCTGAATATTTTAAAAAGTATAAATAGTACAAAAAAAGTTGAAGAAGTCCCATCATTAGCTGAAAGAGCTGAACATTTGAAAAAGTTGAATGGTTTAAATAGGTGAAAGTATGCAGAAGTTACAGAGAGCCGTAAAGCGTGGAATAATAATAATAAAACTAGAAAATGCATTTCCTGCAGAAAATGCATGGGAATGCTGAATTGCTGAATTGCTAAAGCTAACTGGATGAATAGCTTAAATCTGTAAGAAGAAGTTGAAAATGCGGAGAATAGTTGAAAAAAGTGGAAATCGTTAAAAGTTCAAAGTTGACGGCTAAACTGAATTGTTGGCTATAAAAGTTGAAAAATGACAAAATATGTAGAACATTGTGAGGTCTTTAGCTGAAGTTGAAGAATAGTTGAAAAAGTGGAAATCGTTTTAAGAAGTTTGAATTTCATTAAACAGCTAAAAGTTGACGCTTAAACTGAACTGTTTGCTTTAAAGGTTGAATAATGACAAAATGTGTAGAACATTGTGAGGCCCCCAAAAAAAAAAAAAAAAAAAAAAAAAAAAAAAAAAAAAATGCATTGCATTGCACTGCTGAAACATCTGGCAAATTTCAGAGTTGGAAGCTAAACTGCATTACCTACATAAGTGAAGAGCTTGTTAGAAAAGCTGGAAGAAATATTTTTATATTATCAGATATAGAAACAGCATAAATCTAGCTGAGATGAGATGTGAAATATATTAGGTGAAAAGAATGGGCTAACAAGAAGAAAGAGAGGAAAGAGAGAAGGAGAGAGAGAGAAAAAGAGGAGAGGAAAAAGAGAGGAAAGATAGAAACATTGAGGAAGAGAGCAACTTTGACTAAAATTGATTAAAAAGGCTGAAAGTTTAAAGACTTTGTATTATTATCAGCCATATCCATTGGGTAGAACAAACAAGCATGACCCTAAAGAGCTGAGAGGTGGATATATTGCCTGAAAAGAAACATATATAACATAATATACATGGATGAAATCACAAATCACAAATGACCCTGGAGGGAGAGACAGAAGGAGGAAGGGAGAGAGGGAGTGAGAGAGAGGAAGGGAGGCAGAGAGAGAGAGAGGAGTGATGGAAGGAGAGAGAGATTGAGAAGGATGGAGGGAGGGAGAGACAGAGGGAGGGAGAGAAGGAAGGGGGAAGACTGAAGGAAGGAAGGAGGGGAACAGAAGAGGGAGGAAGACAGAGAAAAGAGAAAGAAGGAGGGAGGGAGGCATAGAGAAAGTGGAGTGAGCGAGGGAGTGAGAGAAGAGGAAGGGAGGGAGAGAGAGAGAGACAGAGAAGGAGTGATGGAAGGAGAGAGAGATTGAGAAGGATGGAGGGAGGGGAGAGACAGAGGGAGGGAGAGACAGACAGATAAGGAGAAAGACAGACAGACAAACAGACAGACAGAAGTGGAACGCCAAATGATATAGCCTGATGATCATAGTTAGTCTAGTTAGTTGACTCTACAGCAAGCCTGGAGTAATCAGTAGACTGTCTGTGAAAGGGTTGTCATGGTTACTAAGGGCCTGGGCCATGTTTATAAACATCTCTTTGATCTGTTCACAACCGCACCTGCTCTTTTAGTCTCCTGTAGCCCACCGCAGCCCTTCAGACACTGAGAGCAAGCTCTCAAACAAAGCCCGAAACTGCCCAAACTATTACTGCTATCGGTCAAATGACGTCATCCTGAGCAACACAAGGCCTTTGTGCACGTAATGGTACAAAATTTATAAGGATAAACATAAAAATGTGGTCATATCAGCCGATTTAAAAAGTGGTTCGACGCGCTCGCGCTTGGGAAATGCAAAGAAAGTTATACAGGAGAGTGAATGACGGGAGTTGTGTTACTCTTTGTCGTTTGGAAGCTCAACCAGCCAAAAGTAAAAGGCGTATCACAAAACTGAGCAGATTTTCTGAAACTAGACAAAAATACCTACGTTTTGATGTATAGATTGTCTATGACAAGTAGATATTGTGGGCGGGAGAGCAATTTGAGGAGAAGGGACACAGATAATTTTTTGAAGCTTCACCCTCTGGAGCGATGACATCATCAATCTAACCAGCCACACACACACTCTGTTTAATCGATAAAATTTCCTGAAAAGATCACTAAACTTAAACACCTTTTCACAAAACTGTAAAAGATATCAAACTGAAAAGATACGTTTGGATAGCTGAATATCTTGTGAACATTTTAAAGTTTGTTTGCGTGTCTGTAGGTGAAAGTATGAAGGAGCTGAATCTTTGGGAGCGGAAGAAGATTTTAAGGAGTTGAAGGCCCTCCTCATTGACTTTAATGTTAAAAAAAAGTGTTAAAAAGCTGAATATTTTAAAAAGTATAAATAGTAGAAAAAAAGTTGAAGAAGTCCCATCATTAGCTGAAAGAGCTGAACATTTGAAAAGTGGAATGGTTTAAATAGGTGAAAGTATGCAGAAGTTACGGAGAGCCAAAAAACGTACGGAATAATAAAATGAAGAAGAACTAGAAAATGCATTTCCTGCGGAAAATGCGTGGGAATGCTGAATAGCTGAACTGCTAAAGCTAACTGGTTGAATAGCTGAAATCTGTAAGAAGAAGTTGAAATAGTGAGAATAGTTGAAAAAGTGAAATCGTTAAAAAGTTGGCTTTAAAAGCTGAAAAATGACAAAATATGTAGAACATTTTGGGGGTTTTTTAGCGGAAGCTGAAGAATAGTTGAAAAAGTGGAAATTGGTTCAATAAGTTAAAGAAAGTAAGAGAGGGAGGGAGGAGGGATGGAGAAAGAAGGAGAGAGAGAGAAAAGAGAAAAGAGACAGGGTGAGAGGGAGGGAGAAGGCGGGATAAGAGAGAAGGAGAGAGAGAGAAAAAGAGAGAGAGACAGAGAGAGATGGAGGGAGAAGGAGGGATGGAGAGAGGACAGGGCAAAAAAAAAAGAGAAAGAGAAAGGGAGAGAGGGAGGGAGAAGGTGGGATGAGAGAGAAGGAGAAAGAGAGAAAAAGAGAGAGAGAGACAGAGAGAGATGGAGGGAGGGAGAGAGGACAGAGAGAGAGAAAGGAGAGAGAAACAGGGAGAGAGAGAAAGAAAAGAGAAACAGAGAGATAGAGAGGGAGGGAGAAGGAGGGATGGAGAGAGAAAAGAGAGAAACAGGGGGAGAGAGAGAAAGTTTTTTTTTTTTATATTTGTGTGTGTGTGTGTGTGTTTGTGTGTGTGTGTTGTGTGTGTGTTTGATTGTGTGTGTGTGTGTGTGTGTGTTGCAGTGTGTGTGTTTGTACGGTGTGTGTGTCTTGTTGTGTGTATGTTTGTGTGTGTGTGTGTGTATGTGTAGTTGTCTTTGTGTGTGGTGTGTGTATATGTGTGTGTGTGTGTTTGCGTGTGTGCATGTGTGTGAGTTTGCAAAATAAAACATGAATAACTGAATTGCTAAAGCTAAACTGGATGAATAGCTTAAAACCGTAAAAATAAGTTTAAGTAGTGAGAGTAGTTGAAAAGTCAAATAACACCTTGGCCAGGGACACACTGATTGATATGCCACAGTGGGATTTGAACCCGGGCCCCCCACACCCTAGCCATGTGCCATAACCACTGCGCCATCTTCAGAACAGACAAACAATGTTCCTTCAGTATTTATAAAGCCTCTCTTTGATCATTAATCCCCACACCTGATTAGTGAGAGACAGTGTGGGAGAACCCTTCAAACAAGCCTAAATAAATCCACAACAGTACATGCTATCGAAACAGCGACTTGACCTTTAGAGACACACAGCCTTTGTGAACGTATCGGTATAAAATTTATATGGATAAACCTAAAAATGTGGTCATATCAGCGATTTCAAAAAGTGGTTCGTTCAGTGTTTCGCTGGGAAATATCCACGAGTTGTAACATTGGCGCCAATGGAGAAAGAAATTGACCTCTTGTCATTTGGAAGCTCAACCAGCCAAAAGTAAAAGGCGTATCACAAAACTGAGCAGATTTTCTGAAACTAGACAAAAATACCTACGTTTTGATGTATAAATTGTGTATGACAAGTAGATATTGTGGGCGAGAGAGCAATTTGAGGAGAAGGGACAAAGATAATTTTTTGAAGCTTCACCCTCTGAGCGTATGACATCATCACTCTAACCAGCCACACACACACTCTGTTTAATCGATAATATTTCCTGAAAAGATCACTAAACTTAAACACCTTTTTCACAAAAACTGTAAAAGATATCAAACTGAAAAGATACGTTTGGATAGCTGAATATTTTGTGAACATTTTAAAGTTTGTTTGGCGTCTGTAGGTGAAAGTATGAAGGAGCTGAATCTTTTGGGAGCGGAAGAAGATTTTAAGAAGTTGAAGGCGCCTCTCATTGACTTTAATGTTAAAAAAAAGTGTTAAAAAGCTGAATATTTTAAAAAGTATAAATAGTAGAAAAAAAGTTGAAGAAGTCCCATCATTAGCTGAAAGAGCTGAACATTTGAAAAGTGGAATGGTTTAAATAGGTGAAAGTATGCAGAAGTTACGAAGAGCCAAAAAACGTACGGAATAATAAAATGAAGAAGAACTAGAAAATGCATTTCCTGCGGAAAATGCGTGGGAATGCTGAATTGCTGAATTGCTAAAGCTAACTGGATGAATAGCTTAAATCTGTAAGAAGAAGTTGAAATAGTGAGAATAGTTGAAAAAGTGGAAATCGTTAAAAAGTTCAAAGTTGACGCTAAACTGAATTGTTGGCTATAAAAGTTGAAAAATGACAAAATATGTAGAACATTGTGAGGTCTTTAGCTGAAGTTGAAGAATAGTTGAAAAAGTGGAAATCGTTTTAATAAGTATGAATTTCATTAAAAAGTTAAAAGCTTATGCTAAACTGAACTGTTTGCTTTAAAGGTGGAATAATGACAAAATATGTAGAACATTGTGAGGTCTGAGTAGATTTTCTAACTGATAATGACTCACATATGCAGAAATATGAAACAAATTAATACTGTAATACTGTTAAAGATGAAAGTTGAAAAGGCTAAAAGAAAAAATATTTTTATTATTATCACATATATACACTGCATAGAACGAAAAAGCATCAATCTAGCTGAGATGAGATGTGAAATATATTAGGTGAAAAGAATGGGTCTGAACAAGAAGAATGAGAGGAAAGAGAGGAGAGAAAGAGAGAAGAAAGGAGAGCAGGAGAGAAGAGACGAGAAGAGAGAAGAGAGAGGAGAGAAAGAGAATAAAAAGAGAAGGAGAGAGAGAGGAAAGAGAGGAGAGGAAAAGAAAGACAGCAACTTTGACTAAAATTGACTAAAAAGGCTGAAAGTTTAAAGACTTTGTATTATTATCAGCCATATCCATTGGGTAGAACAAACAAGCATGACCCTAAAGAGCTGAGAGGTGGATATATTGGCTGAAAAGAAACGGGCTATATACATGGATGAAATCACAAATCACAAATGACCCTGGAGGGAGAGACAGAAGGAGGAAGGGAGAGAGGGAGTGAGAGAGAGGAAGGGAGGGAGAGAGAAGGAGTGATGGGAGGAGAGAGAGAGATTGAGAAGGATGGAGGGAGGGAGGGACAGACAGAGGGAGGGAGAGAAGGAAGGAGGAAGACTAAAGGAAGGAAGGAGTGGAACAGAGAAGGGAGGAAGACAGAGAAAAGAGAAAGAAGGAAGGAGGGAGGCATAGAGAAAGAGAGTGAGAAAAGAGGGAGGGATACAGACAGAGGGAGGGAGGGAGACACAGACAGATAAGGAGACAGACAGACAAACAGACAGACAGACAGACAGGAGTGGAACACAAATGATCTAGACTGATGATCATAGTTAGTCTAGTTAGTTGACTCCTACAGCAAGCCTGGAGTAATCAGTAGACTGTCTGTGAAAGGGTTGTCATGGTTACTAAGGGCCTGGGCCATGTTTATAAACATCTCTTTGATCTGATAACGATAGCACCTGCTCTTAATATGTCTCCTGTAGCACATGCCAGCACTTCAGACACTGATAGCAAGCTCTCAAACAAAGCCTCAGGCTGCCAAAACTATAACTTATATCACTCAAATGACGTGATCCTGAGCACCACAAGGCCTTTGTGAACGTATCGGTATAAAATTTATATGGATGAACATAAAAATGTGGGCATATCAGCGATTTAAAAAAGTGGTTTGTTCTGCTCTTCGCTGGAAAATATGCAGGACTTTTATCATTGTGGTGGATTGAGGAAAATGTGTTACTCTCATCATTTGGAAGCTTGCTGAGCCCACGCAATACACACTCTGTTTAATCGATAAAATTTCCTGAAATGATCACTAAACTTAAACAGCTTTTTCACAAAAACTGTAAAAGATATCACACTGAAAAGATACGTTTGGATAGCTGAGTATTTTGTGAACATTTTAAAGTTTCTTTGACGTCTGTAGGTGAAAGTATGAAGGAGCTGAAACTTTTGGGAGCGGAAGAAGATTTTAAGGGGTTGAAGCCGGCTCTCATTCACTTCAATGTTAAAAAAAAGTGTGGAAAAGCTGAATATTTTAAAAAGTATAAATAGTACAAAAAAAGTTGAAGAAGTCCCATCATTAGCTGAAAGAGCTGAACATTTGAAAAGTTGAATGGTTTAAATAGGTGAAAGTATGCAGAAGTTACAGAGAGCCAAAAAACGTACGGAATAATAATAAAACTAGAAAATGCATTTCCTGCAGAAAATGCGTGGGAATGCTGAATTGCTGAATTGCTAAAGCTAACTGGATGAATAGCTTAAATCTGTAAGAAGAAGTTGAAATCGTGAGAATAGTTGAAAAAGTGGAAATCGTTAAAAAGTTCAAAGTTGACGCTAAACTGAATTGTTGGCTATAAAAGTTGAAAAATGACAAAATATGTAGAACATTGTGAGGTCTTTAGCTGAAGTTGAAGAACAGTTGAAAAAGTGGAAATCGTTTTAAGAAGTATGAATTTCATTAAACAGCTAAAAGTTGACGCTAAACTGAACTGTTTGCTTTAAAGGTTGAATAATGACAAAATGTGTAGAACATTGTGAGGTCTGAGTAGATTTTCTAACAGATAATGACTCACATATGCAGAAATATGAAACAAATTGTATGAAAAATCTTAAAGCTCAAATGCATTGCACTGCACTGCTGAAACATCTGGCAAATTTCAGAGTTGGAAGCTAAACTGCATTACCTACATAAGTGAAGAGCTTGTTAGAAAAGCTGGAAGAAATATTTTTATTATTATCAGATATAGAAACAGCATAAATCTACCTGAGATGAGATGTGAAATATATTAGGTGAAAAGAAATGTGTTTTAACAAGAAGAAAGCAGAGGAAAGAGAGAAGGAGAGGTAGAGAGGAAAAAGAGGAGAGGAAAAAGAGAGGAAGATAGAAACATTGAGGAAGAGGAGGACTAAAATTGATTAAAAAGGCTGAAAGTTTAAAGACTTTGTGCCTATCAGCCAGCATCCATTGGGTAGAACAAACAAGCATGACCCTAAAGAGCTGAGAGGTGGATATATTGCCTGAAAAGAAACATTAATATATATGTGTCATATTAAATATACAAGGTTTGAACTGAACGAAGCAACATCA